>NC_073692.1:248658813-248839149 GCF_029784155.1 Uranotaenia lowii | reverse complement strand
GCCAGATGTTTCGGAGACTCGCAAACGCAAATCGGGCTTTTCTGATCCGGGTTTCGATGTCCTTCTTGATACCACCATCAGGCGTAATCTGGCTACCAAGATACTGGAAGCACTCCACTGTCTCAACCTGTTGTCCAGCTACCACGAAATTGGAACGATTTCCTGTATTGATTTCCATCGACTTGGTCTTTCCGACATTGATTTTGAGACCTGCTGCCTTGGAGCTTTCGGTGAGGTCGTCGAGTTTGCTCTGCATGTCTTGTTGTGTTTGGGCGAGCAAAACAATATCGTCTGCCAGGTCAAGGTCGTTCACTTGCTCCATGGTTGAAGGATTCCACGGCAATCCTCGGTTTGGTCTACAGTCAATCGATCCAGTCAAGATCTCATCCATTACGATGAGAAAAAGTAGCGGTGATAAAATACATCCTTGTCTCACTCCAGCAGTTACCGGGATTGGTTCGGACAAGACACCGTCGTGCAAGACCTTGCACGAAAATGCCTCGTACTGTGCTTCGATGACATGGACTAGTTTCTCTGGGACCCCTCTTCGTCTAAGAGCAGCTCAGATGTTTTCGTGGTTCAGTCGGTCAAATGCTTTTTCGAAATCAACGAACACCAGCAGAAGAGAGTCCTGGAATTCGTTGATTTGTTCCAGTATTATTCGTAGCGTTGTGATGTGGTCCACACATGATCGTCCGGATCGGAATCCAGCTTGTTGCCGTCGGAGTGTAGCGTCTATTTTCTCCTGGATCCTGTTCAGGATCACTTTGCAGAGTACTTTGAGGGTTGTACAGATCAAAGTTATGCCACGCCAGTTACCGCACTCTGTTAGGTCTCCTTTCTTTGGGACCTTTACGAGGATACCCTGCATCCAGTCGGCCGGGAATGTTGCAGTATCCCAAATGTCAGCGAAAAGACGGTGCAACATTTGTGCTGACAAGGCAGGGTCGGCTTTGAGCATTTCAGCAGGAATGCAATCGATTCCAGGCGCTTTGTTGGATTTCATGTTCTTGATTGCCGCTTCTATTTCAGCCAGCGAGGGCGCTTCCGAGTTGACGCCATTAATGCGACTTACTGTGGGCGCCTCGAGCTGCGGGTTCTGTTGGCCATTGCTATTTGTAACTCGGAAAAGTTGATCAAAATGCTCAGTCCAACGCTTGAGCTGATCTGTTCGATCTGTCAGCAGCTGACCTGCTCGGTTTTTCAGCGGCATTCTTGCATTAGTCCTTGCACCACTAAGGCGGCGAGAAATATCATATAATAATCGGATATCTCCAATGGCGGCGGCTCTTTCTCCCTCTTCGGCTAGGGAGTTTGTCCAGGCTCTCTTGTCTCGTCTACAAGCTCGTTTAACTGCCTTTTCCAGCTCCGCATATCGTATTCATCCCCAATCCCTAAAAATAAATGTTTAGTCGAAAATCGACTTGCTGGAATTTAGTCGGTTTGCTGCAACTGTGCGTGGCTGGACTGCGCCGACTGCGCCTGTCTCTGCAAATCTCGTTTTCATCCTTTCGCAGCGTGTGTCCAATCCACCTACACTTACGTTCCCGTATCTCGATTTCTAGCGTCGTTTGATAACACTGTAGTTCCACGTTTATGATCCAGTTACCAGTTCACCAAGCGCAGTTGATATTCCGCAGGGAGCGATTCACAAATACTTGCATCATCATGATTTGACGTTCGAGTTGAAGATTCGGATTCGTTCGTAAAGAGATCTGGTATGACTTTCAGATGTTTTGGAAACTCGCATTCACAAATCGGGCTTTTCTGAACCGGGTTTCGATGTGTCACTTGGTACCACCATCAGGCGTTATCTGGCTACCAATATACTGGAAGCACTTCACTTTCTCAACTTGCTGTCCAGCTACCATGAAGCTGAAAGGATTTTCTGTGTTGAGGGTAGAGGTGATTAGATACATCCTTGTCTCACTTACTTCAGCTGTTACCATGTTTGGATCGGACAAGACACCGCAAAAGCTGCCTGGATTTCATTGATTCGTTCCAGTATTATTCGCTGCGTTGTGATGTGGTCCACACATGATCGTCCAAATCGGAATCCAGCTTGTTGTCGTCGTATCATAGTTCTTTGAGGGTTCAAAGTTTCAAAGATCAAAGGCGCTTCGTTGGATTTCATGTCTTTGATTGCCTCTTCTATTTCAGCCAGCGAGGGCGCTTCTGAGTTGACGCCAAAAATGTGACTTACTGCTGGTGCTTCGCGCTGCAAGTTCTGATGACCATCGCTATTCGTGACTAGTTTGTCTGTCAAGAGTTCCGAGACTTGGAATTCAAGCTGTTCATCATATGCCATTTTCACCTCTACATTCGCCAACCGGCGGACGTAGTATCGATATCCGAATTTCTCCTCGCATCTCACCAGGGACGAGGTGATGATCAGAAGAATGTCTCCGCTTCGATTGTTACGGACATCAATAAGGCTTCTTCTCTGATAAGACCACTAACACGATTTGTTATAAAATCTTAAATACATTTTAAAGAGGAGATTGTCAGAAATAAAATATGTACTGTCATCTCAACTTTGTACAACATGAGCACAGCTCTCTTAGCATTGACTATTGTCGATCGAGTTTCCATTAGGGTTCTGCTTCTAAGTCATGGTCAGAAACATGATCTACCGATCACTACATTCTCCATTTTCGGCTGATACAGATGTGACCAATTTCATTTTCTTTTCGGTCATCTTGGGATACCCAAGTGACCTTATCTGCTGGTCGTTGCGAGAAGACCGTTCCACCGATCGCCATGTTGTTGTTGCCACAAAATTCTACAAACAGGCAGTTTAAGGTCTTGACTATCGGAGCCAATCTTTGTGTTGAAGTCGCCTGAGTGGATTTGAATTTCTCCTTCGGTATTTTTCTCAACCACGCTGTTTTATTGACTGTAAAACTGATCTTTATCTCGCCTTTCACCAGCCAGTAAGCATACACAATTTTATAAAACAAAAAGTTGCTGAGAACTCGCATTGTTCATCAATTTATTTATTTGCTTACATGGTTTTCCGTCTCACGACATAACCTTATGAGCAAAATTCTTCTGAATCACTCGGTCCATGGCAACCGTTCTCCAGTTCCTCGGGCGTGCTCGACTCGTTCCTACCGGATTCGCAGCGAAAACCTGTTTCTCGCAATATGTCTTGCGCAGCGTATCCGTCCAGCCTTCGCCACCTTCTGGATACTGGGTTCGTCGAGAGTCGTGCGCGCTCGTGGTTCATCCTTCACCTTAACATTCCGTTCTCCCGCACGCCTCCTAATGGTTCTTAACACTCGTCGCTCGAATACTCTGAGTGTGCGCAGGTCCTCCTCGAACAATATCTACGTCACCAGTGAGACAAGATAAACAAAGTCCTCGACTGTCTCCAGCTCGTCGCCGTCGATCGTGACCTTGTTATTATTGGACAGGCGGCTTCGGACCCGCAGGTCATCATGTACTTCGTCTTGGACGTATTAATCATCAACCCAATCCATTTTTTTATTCATCAACTTGGTTACTATTTTTTGTCACCGACTGTAGCGTGGTCGATGGCAAGTTTTCAAAAGTTTTGTGGAAAAAAAATGGGATTTTTGAAAATATTTGTTCTACATTACCTATCGAGGCTATGTTTCATTTACTCTTATGCATTGGCATTATTTCAAACGACTATTATGCTAAAAGACTGTTATGCCAAACGACGTTCATACTGACAAACCGAGTATTATGGTTAACTCGGGTGACTGTTGGTGTTAAGGGTGGATTTTTTTGTTTGGGCACCCTTATAATACCATAAACATTGTCATACTACTAGTAAGCGTATCGTTAGCCGATTATTCAATTCATCCTTTATGTTTTGTATTCATATCTTTCGTCATATCATGCATTAGAATTCGAAGTACAAGTTTGCCACGAAATTTCCATAAACATTGCCATTGTACAACACTCATTCCAAGTGGGTTCGCATCTTTTCGCTGCAAGTGTTGGTGAGTTAATTCATATTTCATTCTGTAAAGCAACTTATTATTTGCCGGTAGAAATTCAAAATTTTGTTTTTAGTTTCAATCACAACAGTACTTTTGAGGTGTTCTTATTTGATAGATATTTTTTATGATTAAAAATGTGTCTTGCTTTTATTTGAACCGTTACTTTCGGTAGAGATGTATCAGTTTTTTTTTGAGCTATTTAAATTTGAATGATAAGATTAACAAAGTGTGTCTAAAAGTTCTGTTTTCATCTCTGATTTCGAATGTTTCCAACACCGAAAAATTATGTATACCAATTTTTTTTTATTCCAATCATCAATCATAGAAGAATTATATGAACTTTGTAACACACTAGCTGAAGCGGTGTGCTTTACAACACCTTTTGAAATTATTTCTAGAGTTTGTTTGGATTAAGTCGTATGAGCTACCTGACGTGTTTCGAGAAAATCACTGTAGAAGTTTTGTAACACATTCTTGATTCGAGTTTTCAAAATATTGCTCATAATTGTTTAAAAACTTGGTTTTGATGCAAAAATAGATTAGCAATATCCTCATGTATTCGATACAGGCATGAGTATAGTTGTTTGAGTATTTAAACAAGCACTTGCGACCTTTTGCACTGCGTGTTTGGCTCAAACGTCCTTTTGCAAATTATTAAATTTTACTCCTAAACTTGAATTGTTTTGTCTTGACCTTTGCTAATTTATGCTAACTCGCTTACATGTGATTTGGAGGTGTTCTCAATGTGGCAATTTGCCAGGCATCTCAAAACAGAGTATAAAAGAAAAGGGACTTACCGTTAAATCCCTGGAGCGTTGTTTTGATCTCCGAGGGTGATATGCTGTGCTTTACAGAATGCTTTACAGAAATGGTCCATTTTCAAATAACTTCTCCTGTTCCACTCGAGCAATCTCCTCATCTAAGTTTTTACCTAATGTTATAGAATACATGTTTACCAATCGTTTGTAATCAATAACTATAAATTGTTTATATTGCTTCGTACGACGTAGTCAAATCTAACTCTAGATTTTATATTTTTATCAATACGTAAATTTTAAATTTCATAATTGGGCTTCAAAATGGAAGCTGCATCTTCAGCTTTGCAGTTCAGTTAAAAATAATTAAAATTTCCTTGAATATTTTTTTTCTGTTTTCAAAACCTTATCTTATTTTTTTTTTCAATTTTTGTTTGAAATCTCAAATTGGTACTCTACCTTTATTTACGTCATAAAATTATTTAGTTATGCAAAAATTTATGTTTTACTTGTATGGAATTAGTTTAAATATGTAATATAGGACCTCAGTGAAACTTCATGATTCTTTGAAGAGATCTATTTTTCTTAACACTAGGGCGTACATCTTTCAAAGAAAGGATGTCTAGCATTTCACAAATGATATTCACCAGCCCATAGAACGAGTGCTACACAGAAAAAAATTTTGACTTTTACTTGTCACTGAAAACTGCAACCTTTAAAATAAATCACCTGTAATTAAATGTTTTCGATCTGTAAAATTACGGTAAATGTCCTGCTCCTTTTTGTTACAGGATATTTGCGTAATTTTACAGGAAATAATTTTTGCTGTATACGTATGCCGAGACCGAGATTCGATATCATAACCGCTTGCTTAGAATACTTGAACGCTATTCCCTAGGCCACGAATTACCATAGAAGCATTTGTCGTAACTAAATTGCATCACATGCATAATTTGGCTTTATTTGATTCATTATTTTTCAAGTTATGCAAAAACCTCTTTTTTTCTCTCGTCTCACATCTAAAAGAAGGGGTAGATGCCTTGTATGACTATTAGAGAAATTGTATGAGAGCCTTTTTTTCCTTTCTATCTCCCCTCTGTATGGATGGAGGGGTCTCAAATCATCATAGAAATATTTTTCGTACCCCCTCCCATGGAAAATTTACTGTCTAATGCTTAATTAGATATAGTTAAAAACTATTCGAGCCTCTTTTCTCATCTTTACACTATAAAGGATGAGGGTCTCACACAGTTCTAGTAACATTTCTCGTAACCAATAATCCTCCCATGCCAATTTCTTTCAGATAAATAATTTATAATAAGCAAAAATGATGATGATTTTTAAGTACATAATATACAATTTCTATACAAACCTAAAAGTTCAAATTTACTCATGTAAACGTTACTTAAAAATTTTGCAAAAAAACAGGGATGAGTTTTGAGCCAAAACAAAGGTTTTTAGACCCCAGGGATTTTGAAATTCAAAAATGACCCCAAATCGACTTAGTTTAATGCTGCAGTGTTGCCCCATTAATCAAACTTCTTGTGACTATTGTTTCGGATGAACGGACAAAGTTGATAAAAAATCTATGAAGTACATTACTGCTCTTCAAAAATTTTATTTGAAATTGATGAGAAATAGTTAAGCAATGATTTGCTTATCAACTTTGTTAACATTATCAGTAAAATTAAAAAAAGAAGTAACTGGTGCAAAAATTTCCATTCAAATGATAACTATACTTTCGGTTTTGCAACTTCAAAATTTTCAGTTCGACAAGTTATTTGCTCGATTGGAACGACACTGACAGAAAATCGAAAATTCCAGTCGTGACATTTCGTCTCTTTGTTTACTATAGGCTCGCTAGTCTAAAACATATCTACCCAAGTAACCACAAGCACTAAAGATTCACAATTTGACAGCTGTATACCAGCTTTCAAGTGCTAAACTGCATTTTATCGGCATATCAAATGTAATTCTGCATGCTAACAGCACTTCGAGTGCTATGCTGCATCATATTAGAATTATACCACTCTTTTTAAAATGCAACTAATATGCATGATATTAATAATATGTATGAGCAAATGAAGATCATAGCAGCCTGCTCAGAATTCAGTTGATGTCAGAGAAAGAATGTTTATAATTCAGTAAGAGCAAACGCACCAATGAGTGAGTATACGCGGCCCGGTTTTGCTCATTTCAGCGGCCCGGTTTTAGGATACACACTCTTTCGCGCACCAGTTGGGTGAGCATCGCGGGCGAGTCTTAACTCTTACACTGAAAAAGGGAATTAAAAAATCATTCATATTAATAAATTCAAAGCGGCAGTTATTTATTCATTCGAAAATAAATTATTTTTCAATTGTATTCAAATATTGCGCTGTGTTATGGTTAAAAAGATACATTGAATGCTATGCATTGAATTTTTTTCATAGTTTAAAAAAATTTTTAAACAGTTGCCTGATAAATTTTTAAATTAGATTCTTACGAACTCGTTCTGTTTATTTTTAAGAAATTGTACAATATCGTACGTGGAATAATCATGAAATTCAACCTTATATCGATACTCCCTTCGGGCCCTAGAAAAAACAACCCTATGTTTCAGTGAGAGATGTGCTGGCCGTGACTTGGGCCCCATTTTCGAAATATACCTTTTCCTCTTCTAAAAAAAGTGATGAATAAAGAAGTTCCAAAAAACCTTATATCGATATACGTTCACAAATGGTTATAGTATTTTATAAACTGTTTAGGAAATCTTAACTGTTCTAAACTGTTAAGAGATCTTTAGAAAAATAATTCGCATATGGTGCCACCCAGACAGTCATTAAAAATCCCAAAGCACATTTCCAGTTAAGTTACCATGCGATCATTACTATTTTGTTATTTTAAATTGAATTTATCATGCATTTTATTCAACATTTTGTAAAATAAAGAATATCATCAATAAACATTTAGTAGTCTATAATTTTTCAGTGCATGTTTGCTCTCGCCCCTTTCTTGTGAGCAAATTTGGTGACTTTGTCGGTCCCGACGGCAACGGCCCTATTTTGCTCACCCATATACTAACCCCCGGTGCGGTATAAAAGTGATTAAACTCGTGAGCATTTTCACTTTGCTCGCGATTGCTGCGGATGCTCTAATAAACCAACTTTCAACCGCATAAGTTCTCTTTAGGTAATGGTCCCAGTCACACCAGCTTTAAAGAAAGAGAATCTGAAGACTATTTCTGGAAGTTATTGGTTATTCAAGCAGTCGAAATGGCTTGTCCAAAGAAAATGGTAATCATCTGGAACGGGTTACGATATATGAAAATTTCGGGTGGAAACCCAACTGTCAGCCGTATTGGAGTGAAGATGGCAATTATGGAAGATCGTCTTGTTGACGCAGCAGCAAGATTGACATTCAACGAACGGCATGAGAAGGCTAAGGCGCTCATCGTCTATAGCGGATAGTCACCTCGAGTATGTACGAGACAAAGAAACTGCCAAGAAGGTGTAACTCGCTGGCCGCGAGTATGCAACGCAGACGTATATCCGGAGCTCGTTGGCGTTTCTGAAAATGGACGAAGGCACCCCATTAATGGATAATTTCCGTCGTTTTGACGAATTCCGACAACTGAAAGAAGCGTGAGCGGCGGTTTCCGAGTAGGACATGGTCAGCCAACTGTTCAATACGTTATCGCAGAGGAAATTAAAATTATAGTTCCTGAAGCATTTTCACCGATGTCAGAGCCTACCTACGTACCAAAGGGTCCGGCGCCGATTGGCCGACGCATAAGGCTGAGATAAAAGATCTCCTCTGCTGGTGGTCCGGAGCCAGCATCTTTACTTGCTGCCAGCCAAGGTTTTCGTCAACTGTGTGGATTTCAGCGGCTAGACTATGCCGCCACGAGCTTCTGGCTTGCCTCTTCTGCGATGCCTATCTGGATTGCAGTCGAGCGCCTTTCTGCAAATCTCTTTCTTATCTTTTAGCAGCGTATGCCCAATCCATCTGTACATACGTTTTCAAATCTCGGTTTAAGCGCCTTTTGATGACACCGGCGATGTAGTTCCAGGTTTGGGATCCAGTTGCCAGACCACCAATCGCGGATAATATTCTGCGGGGAGCGATTCACAGAAACTTGCAATTCTCGCACCCGTACAAATATACGGATGTGACGTTTGAGTTAAAGATTCGGATTTTAGTTCGTAAAGAGACCTGACAAGAGCGCCAGATGTTTCGGAGACTCGCAAACGCAAATCGGGCTTTTCTGATACAGGTTTCGATGTCTTTCTTGGTACCACCATCAGGCGTTATCTGGCTACCAAGATACTGAAAGCACACCGCTTTCTCAACCTGTTGTCCAGCTACCACAAAATTGGAACAATTTTCTGTGTTGATTTCCATCGACTTGGACTTTCCGACATTGACTTTGAGACCTAATGCCTTGGAGCTTTCGGTGAGGTCGTCAAGTTTACTCTGCATATCTTGTCTTTGGGCGAGCAAAACAATATCGTCTGCCAGGTCAAGGTCGTTTAGCTGTTCCATTGTCGAAGGATTCCACAGCAATTCTCGGTTTGGTCTACACTCAATCGATTCAGTCAGGGTCTCATTCATTACGATGAGAAAGAGTAGCGGTGATAAGATACATCCTTGTCTCACTCCAGCAGTTACCGGGATTGGATCGACAAGCCACCGCCGTGCAGGATCTTGCATGAGAATGCAAGATCATGTGCTTCGATGATGGACTAGTTTCTTTGAGACTCCTCGTCGCCTTAAAGCCGCCCAGATGTTTTCGTGGTTCAGTCGGTCGAATGCTTTTTCGAAATCAACGAACACAAGCAGAAGAGAGTCCTGGAATTCGTTGATTTGTTCCAGTATGATTCGAAGCGTTGTGATCCACACATGTTCGTCCGGATCGGGATCCAGCTTGTTGCCGTCGGAGTGTAACGTCAATCTTCTCCTGTATCCTGTTCAGGACCACTTTACAGAATCCTTTGAGAGTCGTACAGATCAAAGTTATTCCACGCCAGTTACCGCACTCAGTTAGGTCTCCTTTCTTCGAGACCTGCTGACAAGGATGGGTCGGCTTTGAACATCTCAGCAGGAATGCAATCGATTCCAGACGCTTTGTTGGATTTCGTGTCTTTGATTGCCGTTTCTATTTCAGCCAGCGAGGGCGCTTCCGAGTTGACGCCATTAATGCGACTTACTGTTGGCGCTTCGAGCTCTGTTGGCCATCCCTATTTGTGACTCGAGTTGTTCAAAATGCTCAGTCCAATGCTTGAGCTGATCTGTTCGATCTGTCAACAGCTGACCTGCTCAGTCTTTTAGCGGCAATGACTATCTGTGTTAAGTATTCTGAAAATATCTCGTTTAAACTTCAAAATTTTTATATAGTGTGCAAAAGTGTGCAACTTCACTTTTTCCAAAACCCTCTAGAACATATTTTATATGAAAAATCACTCGCAAAAAAGTTATGTTGAAAAAACTGAAAATTGATGATTTTTTTTTTAAATTGTCATAACTTTGTCTTATTCTTTCGGATTCCCCGTAACAATTCAATAAATCGGGAGCAGTAGGTTGTTAGCCTTAGGTCCCTATCCCGCGTTGAGGCTGCCATCTTGGACTTAGCTGGCGAGAGCGGCATTTCATAAATTCAGCCGCTCGCTGCGAAACAGACGCTGTTTGAGCCGCACTTGACCTGGAGAACAGACGCTTGGTTGTTGTTGCACGCTGCCCTGATCTGGGGAACAGACGCGTGCGGCCACTTTCTCGGTCTGCATGCGACCAAAGCATCCACCGGGGTTGGTTAGCCGATATCCGCTAAAGTTACTCGCATCCAAGCCGGCGTGTTACACATTATCCACCATTTGCCAGCCGAAGTAAACTGATAACCAAAGAGCAATAGCTATGGCAGAAAAAGTAAGAAACAATGCGAGTGAAGCACATAGATGTTCGTTTTCATTTTTTCAGAGAAGCTGTTACGAAAGGTACCATCAAACATGTACATTCCAACGGATACACAAGGCGCGGACGTACGAACCAAGCCGTTACCAGCTTCGACGTTCGCATCTCTTCGCAAGCAGATTAGCGTACGGTGCATCAACTGAGAGGGGTCGAAGATCGTAGCAGTCTGCTGAAGATCAGTTGATTTCAGAAATTTTTTATAATTTTGTAATAAACCAACTTTTAACCACATAAGTACATAAGTTCTCTTTAGCAATTTATCAACAAGAGGCAAATCATGGCAGAAAAATGACCCAAACCAAAAAAAAATTCTCGCATTGTCGTCCCTCATTTGGGCGCCATTTGCATTTTCCCAGCATTTTGCCCGTTAACGCTAGCATCAACCAATGCTAATATAGTGCTTGTATAGGGTTTTACCATTTTCACACTAAAGAAGAAGTTATTTTCACCAAACGTGGCTCACACAGTAAATGCAATGCACACAAGCAAGCTCTATAGCTGACGTGAGAGCATAATTGGTGCTAGTTTTTCAGTGTTTATGGTTATTTGGGTATATATTTTTTTTAGTTGAGTCATACGAAGACATGTGTAGTGTATGAATTCTACATAATCTTTGTTTCGTTAACATCATTCGTCAAGCTTATTATTAGACTTCATAGTTGATTTTCAGTAGAAAAATTGCGATAGTTCATGACAGTGGAGTACTCTAACAAGATTTGTTTCAGTAGCATGCAATGTTTCGAAATTCACTGGAAAAGCTAAATGTTTTAAACGTCTTTCATTAAAATTGATTCATATTTCACAAAAAATTAATCAATGTTTTGTGCTCAAATATAGTAGAAGATAGTGAATTTCGGAACATTCTAAGAAGCTTTGCTCATCTTGTATGCATTTTATGGTTTGCTACAACTTCATAATAACTATGCTTAATTTATTATCTTACCATCTCAGGAAAATGTTTTTACATATTTTTTTAATATTTTAGTATTTTCAACAAAATATCATGTACGAATACGCAAACTGCTGCGTGTACTATACAGCGCACGGAATCGTTCGTAAAGTCCCGCCATCTTCTGGACGACTCCGTATTGGAAGACAAAATATCAGCTGATACAACGTCGACGGGGAGTTCAGACGGTGTTATTGGGTTTGAACATGAGAACGAACTCTCAGCTGACATACTCGGATTTCAAGGATGCCTGCGACGTAAAACCGTAATGAAACATCGTCGCAAATCGACAGTATCTTCCTGGCAACGATACTGGATTCAGATATGGGCCAATTCACTCGTTTATTTTTCACCTAAATCGTTCAAGGGGTAATTCAGAAAGTTTTAATCAGGTGCAACAGGATATAATTATCTGCTTTTTATCACCTTCAGATCAGAACGATGCGACTTCAAACGTGAACCTACAAAAGTACATACTTTGGAAGGATGGAGTGTAGTACCTAAGGAAGATGAGCATAATGACACATTTCAGCTAATAAACCATCAGCACGGTCATATTTACAAGTTTCGTGCTGCTTCTACCGAACTATCTGCTCTCTGGTTGAATGCTTTAAAAAAAGTGATTTCACAAATTGTTCCTGATAATTTAGGCAAACCTCCTGTCAATTTAATGTCGTTTGAATAGTACCTTGTATGCTGTATAAAATCTCTGAAGACTGTAACATACGCTCTCTAATATGTATATCAAAGAAAAAAAAAGTTAGGAATAAAACGTTTTACATTTTAATTATTTTGTTATTCTTTTAAATATAGTGATTATTTGTTAACGTTACTCATCACAAACATTTGATGACATATATTTTTTAGGTTGAGATCATTACAACGTAAGGCTGTAATCATCATCAAAAGGGTCGTTCTCGCCCGGAACCGAGTCGAGACGTGGCTCCATCTTCAACCAACGAGAAAGGACCACGTCGTTGGTTCAATCACCTAAGTAGCCAATAAAGCAATAAACCAAGTTTGTGAGTCTTTTTTTTCTTTTTTCCCTATATCTTGTTCTACTTTTTCCCTACAGTTTTTTCGATCATTACGTGGTTCGCTTTTTTTTTTTTAATATGAGCGAAGCCGGGAAGCATCTGGAGGATTCAGCTGTCCTTTGAATACTCATATTTCTCCGGCAGTTCATCTTTCTACTCCATCTGCAGCTGCGGAAAAGACAAACCGACTCCGGGTTTATCCGGATAATTCATCCTCTTCTGGGCCGTGAGTAATTTTTATCCGGCCCAAAACTAACGGATAACCATTAACACTAGAAGGACCGGCAAATTGAATATACCTATTCGGACCGTGACCAGTCAAAATGACTGGTAAAGGGGAAATTTTTTATATCATAATATTTTTAACTTTTTTCTTTTGAAATTGTTTTGTTATTTATTCGATATCATTTTTGTTATAAAATGGAAATATTTTTTCACCATGGGTGCACGGAATCACCTCAGTTTGGCATAGTTGACGAATGCGTGTATGTCATAAAATGAATATTTCAAATAATTATCAAAAAATTAAAACACATTATCAATCTAATTATAAAATCATGTTAGACGGCTATGGATATTGACCATGGGTGCACGGTTTCACTTCAATTTTCTTTTAGTAGATATTTTCTAGCATCCATCGCTCTGAAATTTTTCAACACGTTGCCTATAAATTATACCTGATATTGTAGGTTTTGAAGCATATTTTTTTCTATCAGTAGAGCAATTTACCATGGGTGCACGGATTCACCGCTATTCATCCAAAATCAATTTTTTTGCATGCTAAAGGTAAAGAATAAAGACTTTTATAGATTCAAATAAAAATTTGTGTTATATACATGGTTTTTCAGTGCACGGATTCACCGCGTTTTAATCAAATATTGGACTTTTTGCAAATTTTAAAAAAGCATTTTTACAAATCAAACCAAAGTCGAAACCATGTACATATTTCATGTTGAGACATAATGATTTAAATAACGATTTTTATTTAAAGTTCCGTTTTTTCATTCCTGGAAAAGAAATATTTCAATTTTATCTTGGAATAATAAATGTATTTAGTTATTATTACAAAACAGGTTTTTGCAATCGTACATTTATCTGATAAGATCTGATCAACATCCAAGAAATTGGAAAACGATTATCATGGCCCGAGTGAGTGATGAATCAACATTGTCAAATGTACACGTTGATTTGTTTTTCCTTAAAAGTTTTTCGAATGACAACTATTGCATTTCAAAACCGATCATATCTAACTCAAAAATATGTTGTGTTTTGAAGCAATTTGAAAACTATTTTACTCTACATAATTTACAACGGCGAATTTACAGCCATTCCGTGCACCCATGTTGAAATATCCGCATCCGATGAGATAGGCTGGCGCGAGTCTGGTCTAGGTATGCCAGGCGTACTGGGTTCGATTCCTTGTATCGGCAAGAAAATTCTTGGGTTCAAACCCCATGAGTTGCCGACAGGTAAGATGTGTTTCCTCTTATAATAAGAATGTTCAATCAGTTGTCAGCTGGCCAGGTATATACACGGGTGCCGGAATACCTGTAAGTGAACTTGCATTGGAAATTTGTCGAGCCTAATAATCTAAGAATGCATACTTGGGCAGAAACTACGGTGAATCCGTGCACCCATGGTGGATAATAAACATATAAGAATATATCGTGCACCCATGTTGAAATATCATTTTAATTATTCAGTTTCAGCTGATGTCTTCAAATTTGAATAAATAAGTACTCAATTCATAATAATTTTACTCATATTAGTTTAGTATAAAACATATTTATCACCTAAAACTACTCGATTACTCGAATGGACATGTATTAAATCTAACATAACTTTTACAAATCTTGATGAAATTTCGCCAAATTTTGACAGAAAGTTCGATTATAGTTGAGCAACAAAACAGACCAAAAAAATTGGGAGTCAAGTGCTTGAAGCGCCACACAGCGGCCAATCCGAGAACTTTTTCTTCAAATCATCACGACTTCGCATCGAAAATCAATAATTTCATAACGAATGACACACTTCTGCCCACCATAAATCAACTAGGACTCATTGTCTTGAATGTAGCTTGCAAATGAAACCAAAAACAAGCGAAAAAAATTTATCTTGTTTGAGTTATAGGGTTTTGAATTTTACCAGTCATTTTGACTGGTCACGGTCCGAGTGTCCATGGCGAAATTTTTCTCGCTTATTAAAAGTGCTAGTGAAATAAAAAATACACAGTTTTGTAGAGATTTAAAATTCATGAAAAGTCGTATTTTTTGCGAATTTTTAAAGCGAAGTATGCAAAAGATATTCAACAAACGAAGTGTCCAACCCGTCACTGGTGTGGTCTTTCTAGTGTTAAATGTAGTGCGGATCACTAAAGATTTTGCTTGGTGGCCATCCGTTATCAGCGTAACTAAGGTTAGGTCGAACAAAATGGGCATTGTTTTAGGCGACCGGAAGGCCGCAAACGGTATTCTTGCTAACATTTTTTTAACTTATACCGTATTTGCTTTCTCCCCTCGATCAGTGTCCCACCGTATCTGACAAAAACAAACAAAAATCGTCGCCAGTGTATTGCTACCTCACTCACTCACACGCTCTCTCGCAACACTGACAAAATTTTCGGGGCACCACCGCCCGATGGCAGTGCAACACCAGGTCAAAACCAGTGCAACACCGTCCGAATAAACAAACAGTTTGGCAGCACCTAGTGGTGCACCAGTGCAACACTAGTGCAACACTCGGCATAAACAAATACGGTATTAGAGTATCAGCTCTATATATCGTTCGAGATGTACACAGAAAAAAAATCTGAATCCTTAACAACACTGAAATTGAAAACCTGTATCATTACATGACGTGGAACGCGATTTATTGATGTAAATTTACAAATTCAAAAAAGTTGAATCCTTAACAGCACTGAATTCGTATGACACAAATATTACTTGACACGGAACGCGATTATTTGATGTAAATTTACATCACATATGATGTAAATAAAAAGAAGCATCACATACGACGGATTTTTCAGTGCGAATTAAATATTACACGTCTTAATATTTTACATGTCTTTCAAATTTTACACGTCTGTTGGAGTTTATATACGTGTAATATTCAACTCGCACTGAAAATTCCATCATATGTGATGCTTCTTTTTTGTTCCATCATATGTGATGTAATTTTACAACTTTTTTTTTGGTCACACAAAATAATCAACAACACTGAATTGGAAATTTCTTAAAATTACACGACATGAAATATTACAATACACTGAACGTGATATTATCATGTAAAATTATAAACTGTGAAGAACAGGACCAGACAAATGTGAGAAAAACTGTTAAGCCAAGTCGTGCGCCAAAGTATTTTCCCCGCGCGCGAGTAAGTTAATCGGATTTGATGGTTCCCGGAGATCTTCGAGAAGCAGGGATACGGTTCAGGAAGTGGATCCACGATGCTCAACTTTGGATCCGGTACGTCGGGGAAGAAAATAAAAGTAATAAAACTTATGTGTGAGATAAAAAAATGGTCTCCTAATAAAAAGAATTATATTAATTATAGAAGGATTTCTATTTTTACTAAGAGACTTGAAAATTCCAGTATTGAATCATATTATTGTCAATTGCATGAATTTTTAGACTATTGAGAGAATCTGATTTGACAGATAACAATTCCGCACTCACTAACACCATCACATTCTTTATATAAACTATCATGTGCTAAAAGTTGAAAAGGGACTATATGAAAAAAGGACCAACATCAGAGTTCAGTTACCTCCAATTATTTCTACCAAAAAATCAACATTCATATGCACCGTTGCCGTCTTTAACAAACTGCGCTGATTGCACCTATTTAGACCCACGTGCAAATAATTTGCGCGCAGTAAAATTTGCTCACAGACCTATACATAGACAATGACACATATCGATATTCTTTACATCTTTGGATAAAATTGAATTAAAAACAATTGCGACTGGTGTGTCAGTAAAAATTGTCAGTGAATCCATATTTTTTGGCTAATTTTTCAGTAATTCGAACAACGCCCGAAATGCATGATTTATTTGTTCCACTTACATTCTTGTACCCAAATGTACAGAATGCATTTTGTTTTCTGTTCGTTTCTTTTCATTTGTTGATCGGTCAATTTTCGTTATTAAACTCCTTGGTTAGCATTTCAATTTTCGCCAGAACAATAACGATTATGCCGTTTGGAAATGTGATTCGAAAATCAGAAGCGAGCAACGGCTGATTTGAAAAACTGACACAGGTTGTCTATGTGTGCGTCAGTGCGAAAATATTTCTGCGTGGAAATTATTTGCACAGGAGTCTAAATAGGTGCAGTTTCCGCAATAACGATAAATAAAACAAAATTAAAAAGTTTTTCTTCAAATATTCAGTGATTTTATATTGCGGAAAATGCACCTATTTAGACTCCTGTGCAAATAATTTCCACGCAGAAATATTTTCGCACTGACGCACACATAGACAACCTGTGTCAGTTTTTCAAATCAGCCGTTGCTCGCTTCTGATTTTCGAATCACATTTTCAAACGGCATAATCGTTATTGTTTTGGCGAAAATTATTAGAACCAAGGAGTTTAATAACGAAAATTGACCGATCAACAAATGAAAAGAAACGAACAAAAAACAGAATGCATTCTGTACATTCGGGTACAAGAATGTAAGTGGAACAAATAAATCATGCATTTCGAGCGTTTTTCGAATTACTAAAAAATTATGGATTCACTGACAATTTTTACTGACACACCAGTCGCAATGGTTTTTAATTCAATTTTATCCAAAGATGTAAAGATTATCGATATGTGTCATTGTCTATGTCTGTGTCTGTGAGTAGATTTTACTGCGCGCCAATTATTTGCACGGGTGTCTAAATAGGTGCAATCTGCGCAGTTTGTTAAAGACGACAACGGTGCGTATGAAAGTTGATTTTTTGGTAGAAATAATTTGAAGTAACTGAACTCTGATGTTGGTCCTTTTTTCATATAGTCCCTTTTCAACTTTTAGCACATGATAGTTTATATAAACAATGTTATGGTGTTAGTGAGTGCGGAATTGTTACCTGTCAAATCAGATTCTCTCAATAGTCTAAAAATTCATGCAATTGACAATAATTTACATCATTTTTATTTTACACGTTGCTAAATTTAACATCATTTTTTATTTTACACGTTGCAAAATTTTACTGGCGTGTAATTTCCAACTGGCACTGAATACTCCGTCATATATGATGCTTCTTTTTATTTACATAATATGTGATGTAATTTTACAGATTTTTTTGGTAGTGTGTAGAGATCGAGGGTGTGATCACCGAATCGAGTCTGGAAGCTGAATACGTCGTAAGTCTCACGGCGTTGGTAAGTTTAAGAGCCTTGATTCGACTTCGGTCGAAATCTTGGATGGTCGCCACGATTCGGGCGACATTCGCCATTACGTCTTGATTGACGGAATTTTAAGGCTTCCACACAGCAAGAAAAATTCGTGTAAATTTAGATCGAAAACGATGCACGAAAACGGAACATCGATTTTGATGTAAAATTCTATCACGGTGTATTTTTTTCGAGGATGTAATTTTTGAGGCGTGTAAATTTAGATCGAAATCAATGCACGAGATTGGATCACAAAAGCCGTCGTGTAAAAATACACAGGGATGTAAATTTTGAAATTTATTATCGTAATTATTGATATTTTTTCTAAATATTAAGTTTTTTGCTTTTGTCTTGAATAAATACGCCGCATGTATCATTTTTAATTCACATTTATTTACAAAACTGAACATAAAAACCATTTGGATAGCGTCAGGCTGATATTGTTGTTGCATCCGATGATTCCCAGCACGGAGATGTTTTTCGAATCAGCATGAATTTTTAGACTATTGAGAGAATCTGATTTGACAGATAACAATTCCGCACTCACTAACACCATCACATTCTTTATATAAACTATCATGTGCTAAAAGTTGAAAAGGGACTATATGAAAAAAGGACCAACATCAGAGTTCAGTTACCTCCAATTATTTCTACCAAAAAATCAACATTCATATGCACCGTTGCCGTCTTTAACAAACTGCGCTGATTGCACCTATTTAGACCCACGTGCAAATAATTTGCGCGCAGTAAAATTTGCTCACAGACCTATACATAGACAATGACACATATCGATATTCTTTACATCTTTGGATAAAATTGAATTAAAAACAATTGCGACTGGTGTGTCAGTAAAAATTGTCAGTGAATCCATATTTTTTGGCTAATTTTTCAGTAATTCGAACAACGCCCGAAATGCATGATTTATTTGTTCCACTTACATTCTTGTACCCAAATGTACAGAATGCATTTTGTTTTCTGTTCGTTTCTTTTCATTTGTTGATCGGTCAATTTTCGTTATTAAACTCCTTGGTTAGCATTTCAATTTTCGCCAGAACAATAACGATTATGCCGTTTGGAAATGTGATTCGAAAATCAGAAGCGAGCAACGGCTGATTTGAAAAACTGACACAGGTTGTCTATGTGTGCGTCAGTGCGAAAATATTTCTGCGTGGAAATTATTTGCACAGGAGTCTAAATAGGTGCAGTAATGATGTAATTTTACAGATTTTTTTGGTAGTGTGTAGAGATCGAGGGTGTGATCACCGAATCGAGTCTGGAAGCTGAATACGTCGTAAGTCTCACGGCGTTGGTAAGTTTAAGAGCCTTGATTCGACTTCGGTCGAAATCTTGGATGGTCGCCACGATTCGGGCGACATTCGCCATTACGTCTTGATTGACGGAATTTTAAGGCTTCCACACAGCAAGAAAAATTCGTGTAAATTTAGATCGAAAACGATGCACGAAAACGGAACATCGATTTTGATGTAAAATTCTATCACGGTGTATTTTTTTCGAGGATGTAATTTTTGAGGCGTGTAAATTTAGATCGAAATCAATGCACGAGATTGGATCACAAAAGCCGTCGTGTAAAAATACACAGGGATGTAAATTTTGAAATTTATTATCGTAATTATTGATATTTTTTCTAAATATTAAGTTTTTTGCTTTTGTCTTGAATAAATACGCCGCATGTATCATTTTTAATTCACATTTATTTACAAAACTGAACATAAAAACCATTTGGATGGCGTCAGGCTGATATTGTTGTTGCATCCGATGATTCCCAGCACGGAGATGTTTTTCGAATCAGCATGATCAGCATCCTCGAATGGTTCCGGAAATCATAATTTTTCGTTCAGCATCCTGCACACTCGAAAGTTTTTCCGGATAATCACTGGCCGGATATCAGCCGCTGCGAAAAATCTGACCTTGCACAGCAAGAAAAAATCGTGTAAATTTAGATCGAAAACGATGCACGAAAACGGAACATCGATTTTGATGTAAAATTCTATCACGGTGTATTTTTTTCGAGGATGTAATTTTTGAGGCGTGTAAATTTAGATCGAAATCAATGCACGAGATTGGATCTCAAAAGCCGTCGTGTAAAAATACACAGGGATGTAAATTTTAAAATTTATAATCGTAAATATTGATATTTTTTCTAAATATTAAGGTTTTTGCTTTTGTCTTGAATAAATACGTCGCATGTATCATTTTTAATTCACATTTATTTACAAAACTGAACATATAAAAACCATCGGAAAGCGTCAGGCTAATATTGTTGTTGCATCCGATGATTCCCAGCACGGGGATCTTTTTCTAATCAGCATGATCAGCATCTTCGAATGGTTCCGGAAATCATAATTTTTCGGTCAGCATCCTGCACACTCGAATTGTTCTGACAAAAGTTTCTCCGGATAATCACTGGCCGGATATCAGCCGCTGCGAAAAATCTGACCTTGCTGTAATGGAGAGAAAACTTATCAGTTTCAACCATATTCTTTATTTCACGTCTCATAAACTTACTACTTTAAAGACTCTTAAAGTGCTCCTGTAGCTACGCCTTTGAATGACTCGTTTCCGAATAATTTTCCGACTTGTTTACTTTGTGCTCGACGCGCAAACTAACTTGAAATATAAAAAGGCACAATTTAAATATTTGCATTCAATTTTAAATCAAACAGATATAATTTTACACTGTTTGTGATATAAATTTCGTTGACCGGTTGATTTTTGCATGATGCAGTGTAAAATTAAATTAAAACAGTTTATTTCTATTCAATTTTGGAAAATAGACTAATATTACAACGAAAGAAGTTTAAAATTATATCTTTTTGTAATTACACTCAAGAAAAAATAGATCACTCGTGTTTTAGATTCCGTGTACTTTTAGAAATTTTTTGCTGTGTGCTGTAATGGAGAGAAAACTTATAAGTTTCAACTATATTCTTTATTTCACGTCTCATAAACTTACTACTTTAAAGACTCTTAAAGTGCTCCTGTAGCTACGCCTTTGAATGACTCGTTTCCGAATAATTTTCCGACTTGTTTACTTTGTTTCCGACGCGCAAACTAACTTGAAATATAAAAAGGCACAATTTAAATATTTGCATTCAATTTTAAATCAAACAGATATAATTTTACACTGTTTGTGATATAAATTTCGTTGACCGGTTGATTTTTGCATGATGCAGTGTAAAATTAAATCAAAACAGTTTATTTCTATTCAATTTTGGAAAACAGACTAATATTACATCGAAAGAAGTTTAAAATTACATCTTTTTGTAATTACACTCAAGAAAAAATAGATCACTCGTGTTTTAGATTCCGTGTACTTTTAGAAATTTTTTGCTGTGCAGTACGCCTTTATGTGCTTCGCCCAATGCAGTGTAAGAATTGCATCAAGTTGGGGCACACTGCTTCGCATTGCTCCTATAAGAAGCGTTGCTTGCATTGTGGGGAGAATCATGGGGAAGGAACATGCTTCACAGAATTTTTTTTTGACTATTACGTGTCACTGAAATTGCAACCTTTTTAAAATAAATCAACCTGTAATTAACAAAACCTGTAATTTTAAATTGTTTCCCTTGAAAGTTAACGAAGATTAATTTATTATTACAGCAAATGTCCTGTAAAAAAGTTGTACACTGAAAATTAAATGTCACGTAACTTGTTTTTCGACCTGTAAGATAACGGTAAATGTCCTGCTTCTTTTTGTTAAAGGACATTTGCGTAATTTTACAGGAAATAATTTTTGTTATGTAGACCAGAAATGTGTCTATTTCGGGGCTCACCATATGATATATCCTCTTGCGGGGCATTTCAGGCAAGCTGAGATAAACAGAGGCGCTCTTTAAAAGAACGTTCTTATGCCGCCATATTACAGAGCGCCCCTCCACCGACCCAATCTCAATCTGGTAACATTTTTCCAGTGCTGCCAGTTGATAATGATGAAACAGACACGGCTGATGAAGTACAACCAGTCTTCTCTTCAGGAGGCTCTCGGAAGCGTTCTAAGATCGATTCTCGGTCACGGCATACATAGTACACATTCTGTGGCATTAGTAAGATGCTAGCCAACATACCCACGAAAGATGTACGCTTAGTGTTAAGTTTCAGGAATCTCTTCGAGGAAACGTCAAGTTTCATTGAGATCCTATATTCGTTTTTGTTCGTTCTAAAGCCGCTTTCTTCCAAAGTATACCATCAAAAATTCCTGCTGTTATCTCTCCAAACAGGGTTGAGAAAATTCCGATTGTTGTTGACTAATACCGTATTTTTTTTTTAACCTGGAGGCAAACCAGAGGCAACCTAGGTTTGCTCTAACTGCTGTCATCGTGCTCATTTATTGCTCTAGAGGCAACCTAGGTTCGCTCGAAAAACGGACGGAGTCGCCCTGAGAAGATAGTCAGTTTTGCGAGAAGTTCACCAATACTCGCAACGTTGTTGTCAAAACATTAAACAGCTGTTTTTGGCTGAAGGCAAAACAGTTGAAATAATGAACGGGAAAATGATTTTGAAGCTCGCAGCCAAGCAAAATCGTACTATCTGCTGTCCAGTGCAATCCGGACACGAAAAAAGGCAATCCGGATGTGAAGAACCGAGTGAAGAAATCCAGAAGGGAGAACAAAATGACAGCTTGTTACAGTTGATTTCTGGAACCTTTTCGATGGTGTGATTTGAGCAAAAATATAGTTAAAAAAACCCAACCCTAATCAAAAACAAACCAACTTGTTCGACCAGATTTGGCCCACTGTATCGAACTTATTTAAAAAAAACCCGACAGCCCACAGTCCACGAAAATCTGAAAAAGAAAAAAAACTGGTCCTGTCATCGATATTTCCGGGGGTCAGTTTTGCAAGATTGGAGGGGAGTGTGGTTCTTTTTCTGCAGCGCTCACCATTCACGAGCGAGCACAAAAATTGTGAAGCCCCAGTAACCGGCAGCATAGCCATCGAAGTGTGATGTTGTGCGACTCCCGTGACGACACCAGCCACACCTCCGATCACTTGGGAAGCGCTGCACCAGCAGCAGAAAAAACAACGACTCCAGCAACAGCAACCGACTCGGCAATGTCGCGCGCGCCATTGGTGCGAGACCAGCCACACCTCCGGCTGCGAGGGAAGTGCTGCACCAGCAGCAGAAAAACGACTTCAGCAACAACATCCGACACGGAAATGTGCGCTCCATCGATTCGATACCAGCCACACCTCCGGCTGTGTGGAAAGTGCTGCACTAGCAGCAGAACAACAACAACAGCCGGCACGGCAATTGGATGCGTCGCAATCGGTGCCAGCAGCAGAACAACAACACCAGAAGCATCATGGCCAGGCCGTCGAGTGCTTCGGAGGCAACCACGAGGCAGACAGAACCGTAAAGCCTAGTCCACACTAGGCAACTTGGACTGCGATTTCGGTTGCTGAGACTTGTTTTTGTTTACATTTGCATCTCGTCTCGTCTCAAGTCTCCCGACAAGTATGGGAGACCTTCAGCAACCAAGACATAAACATAAACAAGTCTCAGCAACCGAAATCGCAGTCCAAGTTGCCTAGTGTGGACTAGGCTTAAGTCGAATCTGATCGAGACCACACTCCGAATAAAATGACCGGAAAAATCGGGTGATAAGAAATGAGCGGGCGGGTAAGAAATAAAATGTGCCAAAAGTTAAATTCAAGCAAAAGTCTCGATTTTTATTCTTTGTGGCGATGACCATCAAAACCCATTGTTATAAGCTGCATGTAAACATTTCGCTCATTCTCACGCACACCTACGTATGGAATAACTCGAAACCCGAAAGTCGTTTTTTTTATTCGGACGGTTCCAGAGCCAAATCCGGAATCAAAAAAAAATACGCCATAAGAAAAACAAGCTCCTCCTGGTTTACACGGTAGAGAATCATCACAAAACAAATCAATATTTGCGGAACCTTGTCAAACAAGAACACTAACGGAGTTTTGCCAGAATCATCCATCCAATTTGGGGTTTTTAATTTGTCCGACATTCTAAATGGAATTTGTTGGAATAGTAACCATTGACTTATATAATTCTTAATAAACTCATTCTGTTATCAACCCTCAACCCAACCAGTCTATTATATCAGGTTGTGGACCCAGCAAGCCACATAGTAACGGTTGGTTGCTTAGCAGAATAAACAAGTTGAAAATTTTTCTCAAGAAAATGGAAAATTCGAGAAACATCAAGACCGGAAGCAGTTCTGTGGCTCTTTCCATACGGGAAATTCTACGAGGTTCGGAGAACTACAGTTCTTGGGCTTTCGCGACCAAGATGGTCCTTATTAAGGAACGGACCTGGTGCGCAGTGAAAGCGAGAAACGATGAAGATCCGGCGGTGAGCGACGAGGTTTCCGAGCAAGCATTGGCCACGATATGTCTAAGCATCGACCCGAGTATCTACGGATTGGTCAGAGATGCGAAGACGGCGAAGGAAGCATGGGACAATCTTCGAAGCACGTACGAGGACGATGGCTCAACCAGAAAAATCGGACTTTTGCGAAAGTTAACGGCAATCCGATTGGTTGGCGCGGAGCGTGAAGAAGAGGTGATTTGCAAATCGACGCAGGAATATGTCAACGAGCTTTTTACCACAAGTCATCAATTGGCCGAGGTTGGTTTCAAAGTCGACGACACGTGGCTCGCAAGTTTGCTGATGAAGGGATTACCAAAACGCTACGAACCTATGATTCTTGGACTGGAATCATCTGGCATCAAGCTGACAGCGGACATTGTAAAAGCCAAGATTCTTCAAGATGTGAAGGTGTGCGAATCACAGTCTGGCTCAAGTGAAGAAGCATTTTATTCGAATCCCAAAGCGCAGAAGGGCGGTGAGAAATCGTCGATAAAATGTTACCGTTGCAATAAATTGGGCCATTATGCGTCCGAATGTAAGCAGCAGGGTGAGAGGAAAAGATCCACGAAACCGGGGCGCGACGGAAAGCAAAGCGGACATGCAGCATTCTTTGCTGCGTACAACACAGTGGAGGCGTGTACGAGACCGGAAGAGTGGATATTTGATTCTGGAGCCACCACTCATCTTTGCCGGAACAGGAACGTTATGCAAGAAGCCACTAGTATGTCTGGCAGTATCAACGTGGCGAACAATTCCGTTGTTCCTGTTGTGGCGAAAGGATCTGTCAAATTAGACGCCGATTGCGATGGTAAGAAATGTGAACTGTCCATCAGCAATGTTTTGTGTGTTCCAGAGTTGGCGATCAACCTTATGTCCGTGAGCAAGATCTGTTCCAACGGGTACCAAGTGGTCTTCAATAAAGAGTCCTGCAAAGTTTTGAGTCCAGAAAAGGAGATCGTTGCAATCGGAAAGGAAACTGGCGGTCTGTACAAGCTGAAGGTACGCACCGAGTCGGCGAATTTGGTTCAAGCCCGGAATAATTTCGAACTATGGCACCGACGGTTAGGTCATTTGTCCGTTGGTAACATGCAGCGTCTAACCGGAATGGCAACAGGAATCAATTACAACAGTAGCACCCAACTGAAGTGTGTTCCATGTATCGAAGGAAAACACAGTCGAAAATCATTCAAATCGAAGGGTAGAAGAGCAAACTGTGTATTGGAATTGATTCATACGGATTTGTGTGGCCCCATGGAGACGAAATCGATCGGAGGATGCCGATATTTTCTCACGTTTGTGGATGACGCTAGCAGAAAGGTTTTCATCTATTTTTTGAAATCGAAAAGTGAAGTTTTTGGTGCTCTCAAAGACTTCAAATCGTATGCTGAAAACCAAACTGGTGAGTCTATCAAGTGTCTCAGATCCGACAATGGCAGAGAATACCTCAATAGCAACATGGAAGAGTTTCTTCGTCAAGCAGGTATTCGTCATGAAACCAGTGTCCCTTACACTCCCCAGCAGAACGGGTTAGCCGAGCGGATGAACAGAACGATTGTCGAACGAGCTCGGAGCATGCTGTGTGACGCCAAATTGAAAAAACGTTTTTGGGCGGAAGCTGTGGCTACGGCTTCCTACGTCATCAATCGTTCGCCGATGTCGGAATTGAAGGTAACACCCGAAGAAAAGTTCACTGGCAGGAAACCGGATTTGGCCCACCTTCGAGTATTTGGTTCGGAGGTTATGGTACGCGTTCCAGATGAAAAAAGGAAGAAGTGGGACCCAAAATCGGAGAAGTGTCTCTTCATGGGATACAGCGAAAATTCCAAGGCGTATCGCGTTTATCATCCAAAGAAAAGAAACGTGATAGTGAGCCGCGACGTTATTTTCCTGAATGAAGATCAGTTTGGTGTTTCCGTTCACGATGAAGAGCCCTCAGCAGAAGTTGATCCTGTCACTTTAGTCATTGATTCCGAAGTGGATCAAGCGCCAATTACCGATGTGAAGGTCGATATAGTATCGAGCGATGATCAAGAATCGAATTGGTCCGAGTACAGCGATGCTGAAGATGGTAGCGAGGAAGAACAGCCTGCTTCCGCGCTCCCCTCACACTCAGAGGACCCACAATTGTTGGTAAGGCGCAGTGAGCGGGAGCGCTTACTCCCAGGCAAATATCGAGATTTTCATATGGGATTAGGTATTCTTCCTAAAAAGGTTTCCCCCTCCTCTCAGGATACTTTGACTGAACCCCAAACGATGAACGAAGCCCTGACGAGCGTTAACGGTTTGCAGTGGAAGGAGGCCATGAAAGCAGAATACCAGTCGCTAATCCAGAATGGTACTTGGGAGCTGGCGGACTTGCCCAGCGGGAGGAAGGCATTGAAGTGCAAATGGGTCTATCGAGTGAAGACGAATGCCGATGGGTCACTCGAACGCTTCAAAGCTCGACTCGTGATCAAAGGTTTTTCACAAGTCAAGGGTGTCGATTACACGGAAACTTATTCCCCAGTTGTCCGTTACGCTACTGTTCGTTACCTGATGGCTGCTGCTGCTCGCTTGGACCTGAAAATACATCAAATGGATGCAGTAACAGCGTTCTTGCAAGGTGACCTCGACGGGGAAGAGATCTACATGGCGCAACCCGAAGGTTTTGTAGATCAGGCTCATCCGAATCAATCGTGTCGACTAAAGAAGGCATTATACGGCTTGAAGCAGGCAAGTCGTGTATGGAACCAGAAGCTGGATGGGCAACTGCGAAAAGCTGGTCTGAAGCGATCCAGATATGACACTTGCGTCTACTTCAAAATAGAAAATAAATCGATTTTGATTGTAGCCGTGTATGTGGACGACTTGTTAATATTTTCGAACAACCAGCAACGAGTGGATGAATTGAAGAGGACTCTGGAAAGTAAATTCCAGATGAAAGATTTGGGCCTGGCGACCAAGGTCCTAGGATTCCGAGTCACCAGAACCAAGGACGAGGTGATGCTAGATCAAGAGCATTACATAGATGATCTTCTTAATCGGTTTGGTGTTGTCGATTGTAATACTGCATCAACCCCTGCCGATTTCAACCAGAAGCTTACGAAGGAGATGTGCCCACAAACCGAAGAAGAGCGGAACGCCATGAGCAATGTACCTTTCCGGGAACTAGTAGGAGGTCTTCAGTTTTTGGTACAAGGTACTCGACCCGACATCGCTTATGCTACGAATGCTGTTAGTCACTTTAGTAGTAATCCAGGGAAAGCACATTGGACGGCTGCAAAACGTATCCTGAGGTACCTGAAGCACACGAAAGAAATGAAACTGATCTATTCGAAGAAAGCTGATCGAAGGTTCTTAGGCTACAGCGATGCAGACTGGGCAAACGATCCTGATTCAAGACGATCTATCACCGGATTCGTTTTCCTTCAATCCGGCGGACCAATAACATGGAGCTGTAGAAAACAAACCACGGTGGCGTTGTCAACGACCGAAGCGGAATACATGGCGGTTTCTGCTGCTACACAGGAAGCGATCTGGTGGAAGGGAATGCGGAAAGAGCTGTTTGGAGATTCAGATCCGGTGACAATCTACTGCGATAACAAGAGTACCATCTGCCTTGCCGAAAATGAAGTTGGATATTCACAGCGAAGCAAACACATAGACATCCGACATCATTTTGTGCGCGAGAAAGTTGCTGACAAGTCTCTCAAGCTGGAACATATTGGATCCAAACATCAAACGGCAGACCTGTTGACCAAATCTCTACCATTGGCCACTTTCGAAACCGGAAGACAAGCACTTGGGATACAATAGTCACGGTTAAGGGGGGATGTTGGAATAGTAACCATTGACTTATATAATTCTTAATAAACTCATTCTGTTATCAACCCTCAACCCAACCACCCGAATAGCAAGAACCATGGTATTAAGATAACTGAACAATGATTTTCAATTTAACAATCAATTTCATCGTAGTTTCTAAATATCTTTCAACCGCTTTTAATTATGAAATCACCATAATTTACAAAGTCACAAAATACTTCATAGTTGCCGAAAATGACAGAAGTACGGTATCACAATCATTTTCTTGTGATTATTATTGTTACAGTGTACTTCATGGTAAAATGTAAATCCAAACGTACTTTAACTTTTGCTATTTCTACACATTTACAATTAACCGTGTCGAAGCTAATTTACGCGCGTTTTCTGCGGAAGTTTTCTCTTGTGCGGGTTAATTTTTTGATCGGAACTACTTAATCCGGGAAAATTAGGATTTTTTTTGCGGATTTGACGAATCGGACGTGATGGGCCCATCTGCGGTGGTGATGGTAAGTACTTTTATAGGATATTTATATTGACTAATAATTTGATAAAATCCCATTCTTTCTAGAAGCTGACGTGTAATTCCGCAGTTCCGAATTCCGACGAGGGAAGCTTTATTGGAATTAAACTGATGGATGCCGAGAGTCTCTACAGGATGGGAGTCCGAGTCTCTGGCCTAAACGTGATCAACGAGTGATTAAGTGTGTGAAGTGTTACGAGTAAGTGTTAATAAAACTTTGAAACAAATTATTTGTTTTCAATTTAATTAATCCGCAAAAATGATGACAAAACCAAAAAACAAGTAAACAAATCTCAACGTGTACACAGATTTTTATTTCAGTGGGTAAACAATAAAAATCATCATATTTTTAAGGTTTTATTGTGAACAACTGGAAGCTCAAAGAACCATGAATATCATATTTTTCAGCTTTTCAATATATGGAAAATCGCCATTTTTTTCATGGTCACGCTGCATAACAATACCCCTTTTTCATGGTTATTTTCGTCAAAACGGTGAAATGTATGGTCGAAAAATATGAACTTCAATGTGCATTCACGGTATCGAGGACGATCATAATCATTGTGTAAACCATACAATTTATGGTCTGTGAATATGGAATTCATTGTTTTTTCACGATACAATCCTATTCGGGCAGTCTATTATATCAGAATTTTTACAAACTTCCATATCGATTTTCTCGAAACTCGTTAAGTGGCTCATACGACCTGATCAAAACAAACTCTAGATATATTTTTTATCTGCACCGAAAAAATTCTTCACATGAACGCTACGTGAAAATGTACATGGATTTTTGCCACCATGAAAATCACGTGAAACCTACGTGAATTTCAGGTAGCAAACAGAGCTGGCGCAGCAAGCAGAATTCACGTAATTTTCATATTGAGTTGTATGTGAAAATAACGTAGGTCGAATGTGAAAAGGGATGCCTTCTGCTACATGCGATTCACTTAGTTTTAATTGAAATATAAACGTAGTTGAATTTTTTCGGAGCTTTTAAATAAAAAATATGTTGATTCTACAGGACATTTTATTTTTTCTTAGACACGATGCACTTTTTGTTTTCAATGGAGACTGTGTACATTTCACTTCACATACCTAACTCATAATACTGCATCGAAAATGGCATTTGGGTTGCCTCTATAGTGATTGCCTGGTCGTCCTATAGCTGCCCCAATTCCGAATTCTGTTAAAATAAGAAAAAAATGTAAATAACGAATACACAAAAAATTTTAACTACTCACCAAAAATCAGCTTCTTCATCATCTGGAATTTCTCCTTCGGAAAGTACCAACTGTTTGATCCGCGCCATATTGAGAAGTGTATTCCGTCACATAGATTTTACGTGAATAAGTTATTCGGAGCTACGTGAACGTCACGTAGAATGCACCAAATCCCTTTGTACTTGGTAAATCACTGGATTTTCACGTAAATCGAATGTGTCTTCGTTTTGACGGCAAACAGCCATGTGAATTTCACGTAAGGGTCAAGTGAATTTGTATTAGCTTCGAAATGATTCACGTAAGTCGGGCAAAAATTCACGTAGTGAGCGCCTACGTGAAAATCCAGGTGAATTTAAAGTTTTTATTTCGGTTGAGTGTGTGACGTGATGTGAACCACCTTAAAAAAAGTTTTTTTTTCGTGTATCGATCAGCCTAGTAACACCGTGAACACCTTATTGAGTAAATGAGGCAAGCTGCTTGAAGGTAGAAATTAACCTTTTTTGCCTAACTTACTGAAGTGTGTAAACATACACGTGCGCGCGAGGTAAACACAAAACAAACCGGGGTTTTCGAGTGCAAATTGTTATTTCCTGAAGATATTTCGTCCAATTTTTGAATAATTAATGCGCTAGAATCATGAAAAATCGTCCGCTTAAGCACAAAAACAAGAACTCCTTCCAGGTAATTATTTTTTGTTTTGAGAAAATATAAATTGCCCGTATTAAAATATGAAATTTCAGTTCAAAACATTCAACGAACGCATGGCCGAAGTAGACATCCGTCGATCGGCACTTTATCACGTAGAACACGAAAACGAATCACTGGAAGAGAACCAATCGTTTTTTCATCAAACCATTCAAAAATGGAGCGTTCTCAATTTGACCGAAGAATACCAGAAGTTCCAGTTGCCACTGCGTGGAATCGTTACTTTGCCACAATTGTTGCACCGGAAAGAGTTTGTCGTTGGTCACCTTATTCGTTCACTTGAAGCAGCCACCAATCTTTCGTTGCAAGCATTATTGGAGTAAGCAAAATTCAAATAGATTATTTAATTATTTTTAATTAAACTTCCATTTTCAGTACTACTCATCTCTAGATGTGATTTAGAATTACTAATCATTTTTTATCATTTTAGATTTGTGGTTGTGTTAGCCAGAGACCTTCGCGATGAGTTTACCTCACATTTCTGGAAAATATTGGATAAACTTTTAACTCTACTAGATTCCAAGGAAGCAGACCAGCTCGAATGGACACTGCTCTGTTTAGCGTCGTTGTTCAAGCTACTACGCGGATTTCTTCGGAAGGAACTTGCTTCGCTATTCGAACGGATCTTACCACTTTTGGATGATGTAAAACCCCTACATATAGTAAACTTCGCAGCAGAATGTTTTGCTTTTGTTGCCCGAGATACAAAAGACAAACGTGAACTGATCTATATGATAACATCAGGAGTTGTCGATAATCCCTCGGCTGTTATGGGATCAGGTCGTTTGATTTTCGAAATAATGCGTGGTGTAAATCAACAATTCCATAGTTGTGCTGCTGAATTTTGGTCACTCATGTTAGAGATGGTTGGACAAGAATCGGTTGAAACAAAAGGATTCGAACCGAACATTTTGTTCAAAATTTTGATTCAAACCGCTACTGATATGTTGCAGTGCATTGAGAAACAACATCTACAGCCATTCTGGGGTTCTATGTACAAAGCGGTTGACAATACACTCTGTCTTGAAAATATAGCGGAGAAGGAAACCGGTTTAAACTATCTCGTACAGTTGATTGGTGTAGTAATTGAGCATCAACACGCGAGATACCTAGATTCTAGCGATATTCTTATTGGGAAGTTGATCAAAATTGTAAACCGGTGTACCCATCTCGATCTACTGAGTCATGCAGTAAAAGTCGCTACTATAATGATGCTCTCGCACAATCTGAACCTTACTCAACTAGAGGCTAGTCGCCTTTCGAAGAATATTTTGGCGATCGGCTCACGCTCAAGGGATATTTTTGAAAACTTTGTTTTAGATTTGGCAGACTACCCATTGTTTGAAATCCTGATCTTTCCGGCCTATATTACTTTTTATGAGAAGCATGTCGATAACCGTAGCATTTCTTTGTTGGCTCAAATAATTCTGAAGAAGGCACCGCTCTGCACACATGGTTTGAATTTGGACAGTTGGAGACAGTTTCCGATTAAATTCAAAAATGATAATACCAAATCACATCTGCTGCAGATATTCAAAGGTCAGTAAGGTTATTAATTCGTTTAAAACAAACATTTCGAAGGCGGACAAACATTGTTATTAGATTTATTGTTCTGTATTAAATAGATTGTTTTTCTTTTCCAGATGCGAAGCCCAGCGCTGATAATATCGAATTTATATCTATCCTAGTTTTACTACCACATTTGACGGGTATCGACAACGACAAACTTGTTTTGCAAAAACTCAAAAGCGATATTGATCTTGTGTTATCCAGAGTAGATGATTACAACAGCTTCATTGTTTTAAATATTTTAGTCGAATGTTTGATTCATTTGTTCGAAAATAATACTGAAACATTGAATAACATCATCCACAAAACATTACCGCTGCTAACTGAAGGGAGAGAAGACTTAATTTGTACAGTTAGTTTGTGTATGAGCCAAATAGCAGTCGAGAAACCCCAGCAAATGAACGGTAAATTGTTCGACATCGTCCATGAGTTTTTGAGTCCGTTTTTGTCTTCGGTTCATAGAAAATCCCGCCTTCTGGTGACACATTGCTTCACATTGTTCAATAGGAACAAAAATACGAAAGCCAATGACGACGAATCTTTGTTTGACATTTTATATGGAATTGAATCTGTAGAGCCAACGATTCAATCGTACCGTGAACAAATCATGTTACTAAAGAAACTCGAATTCGATTCCAATTACTTTCAAACTGTTACCGATCAATCACTACAGTTGGATGCCATGAGATACGTCGTCTCGCTGCTTTCTGTGAATTTCAAACTACTTTGGAAACCAGTGAGTGAGGTACTTGAAACATATGCGGATGATTTTGACATTGGTTATTTCTGGGCGGTATACAAAAAGCAGTTAGAAACGTCAATGAATGGTGTGAAACTTGGCAATTCCGAGCATCCACAGTGTGAAGGCGACAACCAAAACGATATACTGCAAAAAATCATAAAGTACAACTTCGAGAACACGCTCGATAAAGTGGATTTTGTTAACTATCGAGTTCAACTGTTGACAGCTTTGGCAAACTTTAATCGCATTTTTGAGTCTAAAAATCGCGATATAGTTTTAGCATTTTTTAAATTTATTGAAACAGAGTATCGAGTGAAACAAGAGATGTTGCGTGGTAATGATAGTAACAACGATACACCAAAGGCGACACAAAAAGTTTTGATAGCCTTTTTGAACATATTTGCCAAAGTGAGAAACCCGAAAACCATCTACAAAGCCGATCATCTGTACACATTTTACGAAGAACTACTCTCGCATCGTAGCTTTGAGGTGCAGAAGCTAGCTCTAGATTGTATTTTTACGTATGACAATTCTGTTCTGATTCCGTACAAAACAAACTTGTACAACCTAGCTAGCGAAAAAACGATAAAGGAAGAGATTCAAAGTTTTTTCAAATCTGATGAAAGCAACCAGGATAAGCTACAGTGCGTTGTACTGGATGAGCATCGACCAACCGTAAGTTTGAAAACAATTAACTGTCTACATCAATGTTGATTTCATTGTTATGTGCAAAACAATAAAATAATTCTGTATATTACATTTTTAGGTAATACCAATGGTTCTAAAAATTATACATACGAAAATGGTTCAAAAGGCAACGTCCACAGAAATGAAGCAATTATTATTGAGATTTGTGGGCAACTTTTCGGAACAAGAAATTAGTATATTCATCAGTATGTCATTAAACTATTTTGAAAATTTACTTCAGTCCAATCCCCTTGAAACGCATCGGAAAATTAGCGAAAGCTGCAAAAACTTTACTGAAGAGATGCCATTGTACCGAATACAAGTGCTGATGAAAATGATTGATGACATTCGGGATCGGTTTGCCGGTTTGAAAGATGAGAGCTTCACGCGATATTTATTGCATATAAAAATTTGTATGGATTCTATCTTGCTTAGAATGGATCACGCGACCGTGAAACATTTGAAATCACAAGCATTGCTCAATTTGGTTGAGTTTTTCGAACATTTTGACGAATATTGCTGGTCCAAAGATGAACTAGAAGCAATTTTCGAAGTCTATGTATGGTCTCAACTGGAAAAATTGGAAATAGAATGCATCCATTCACCTACACCTTTGTTAAAATTGTTTGTTTGTTGGAGCAAAAACCCGCGCTTACATCAGCTGCTGGTCAAGTATAAGAATGATTCCAATCAAACTTCCTTGAAAAGAATAATAAATTTGGTAGTTTGTGGTAAAGCAAGTGAAGCTGTTTGTCAAGAGATCTTAAAGTTAGTCATGAATATGTTGAGTTTGGAGAGTGGAGAATCACGTGGTACTCTCGCCGTGCAAAACGTGCTCCAAATCGACGAAAATGAGTTGATTGAAAATAATCTGAATGCAGGTACCTACCTGTTGACTCCATTTTTCCCTGAAATACTCGACTATCTCCAGCAGGTGCTAAAACGCAAGGGTTCTATCAACAAAGATCAGCTGGCGGTTTTAACACGTATTGCGGATTACGCCACTGATGCTGAAACATGTGAAGCATTGGTTAAGATGTTGGTACCGATGACGATTCGTAAAATTTCTTTACCCAATACCGAACCTGAAACAATACAGCAAATGCATGCTGCCATTTCAGCGTTGGTAAAATTAGTTCCGGAACCAGAAAAATATTTGCGTCAAATAGGGCTACTGCTCGAACGTGTGCAGGATCTGGGTGAGTTTGTGTTTGCTTCGTATGAACCTTATTTCCCGACTGACTGTAGTGAATAGACGGGGATATATTTAATAGGACATTCAGGATACACAGCAGCTCAGGTGCATCGTTATGGCATTGATGAGTTAATTCGACAAGACCCTCACTAAGCTCGTTTAAAGCTTAAACCTCGCAAAGTTATTAGCGTGTAAACTTACATGATCTGTGTCTTCAAGAGTAAGAGAGAGAGAGAGAGAGAGAGAGAGAGAGAGAGAGAAAAAAAAGGAGAGTGAGTAAGTGAGCACGGACGTTCCTGGAGGAAAAACGAGCATGCGAATAAATTTGGTAGCAGATTCAGATTTCATGTATCCCCGTCTATTCGGTCTATTCACTACACCGGTCATCAAACCTATGTAGATTAGTTAAATGATTCGATTAGTAAAGCTGCAAATGATATGAAATTTCAAAACGACTTAAATCGAAATAAAAAAAATCTGTTTAAATTTGAATCTAGCAAGATAAAAAATGTAATTTGTGCATATATTTCAGCCACACGAAAAATTATTCTTGAAATAATTGAACGAATCACTAGCGCATCGGAATTATTGGTTTATCAACAGTGCATTGCAATAATTCGAGATATGAACGCCATGGACAAACGATGGCTTGATCAACCCGATTACGATAGACGCCTGCAAGCATTTCGAACTGTGGATCAGCTTTTGGAAGAAAAAACCATCAATATGGATCTATCAATCCTTTTTATTCATCAGTGCTTTTACTATCTCAAAACAGACAAAGATCTCGCAATTAGAGACAAAGCCAATTACTACGTACAAAAGCTTGTTATATTTAGCGTCAACAATCGGACAGACGAACAAGTGCACGATGTCCGGTATCTTATAGATCGTGTGATACTCACATCTCTAATGAAGGGAGTTAAAGATAAAAATATAGCTACCAGAAATGAGGCCATACAACTTCTTGGCAATTTAAGCCGAGAATGTTCCGATTACAATAACGTGTTTGCCGATCTGCACCATTTCACTAACAGCCGTGATCGCGAAATCGATTTTTTCGATAATATAACTCATCTACAAATCCATCGTCATCGGCGTACCATGAAGTTATTTTGTAAAATTGCACGCCAGCTGAAAGAGCCTCTCACTCCAAATACGCTGGTAAATTTTGTATTACCGATTGTATCTTCTTACCTGTGTTGTGAGGAGTATCGCAAAAAAGCCAAACTTACCGAAGCAGCTATAAGTTGTGTGGCCACCATCAGCAGAATGCTTCCATGGCCGCATTACAAAACACTCCTTAAACAATATCTTGGCAAAATGAAGCAGAGTATTGAGTATCAGAAACAACTTATTCGATTAGTAACAGCGTTGTTAGATAATTTTCATTTTGATCTTTCCCTGGCAAATAACAATTTAAGTGACGTTGATTCTAAATTTTATGAGAATTCACAGAAAACCGATACTTGGTAAGTTCTAATGTGATAAATATACATTCAATATAACTTTTCATCATGTTTAACATTTCAGTATTGAAAGCGAAGATCATGAAACTATCGATGAACCACTGGTAACTGCCCAAAAAGAAACTATGAATGATAGTTTGAAAAAAATATATTCCAGAATATCTTTTAAAAATAAAACGATACTCGATAAGCCACATGCCGAGGAAGTTCTACATGAAATTGCCAAAATATTAATTCCTGATCTTTTTTCCACTATCAACTATCGGGAAACGCAAAACACAATAAAACTGAATGAGCGCAAAGAACGATATAAACGCGAGAAAGAAGATATGCTTAAAATACCTATTGCCACAGCGATTGTAAAATTGCTTCAAAAGCTACCGCAAAAGTTTATCGAGCTTAATCTTCCTAAGTTAACTATAAAAGTTATAAACTTTTTAAAATCAAATCTAAAACAAGTGCGTAACATTGCACGCGATACTTTAAAAAATATTATAGTATCAGTAGGGCCATCCTTCCTACGAGCAATTCTTGAAAATTTGGTAGCTGTGTTGACAAGAGGATTTCAGGTTCACGTGCTAGTTGCAACAGTCCACACTATTCTTGATGCAATCAAAGAACAACTAAACTGTACCATTGTAGATGACATCTTACAACTGGCGTTGAATCTGTGTATTAATGATATTTTTGGACATTTGTCTGAAGAAAAGGAAGTAGGATCTTTATCGAGGAAAACACCTGAAGCAAAACCAAACAAAAAAAGTTTCCTTACTTTGTATATATTAGCAAGGCATATGAGTGAGAGGTCTACTCTAGATTTGATAATACCCTTCAAAGAAATTCTTGTGAAAACTAATTCCAAAAAGACCGTTTCAAAGGTGCAGGAAGCGCTAGGCAAAATTGCAGAAGGATTATGTAATAATACAAACATCAGTTCCGAAGCATGTTTGATATTCGTGTTTGGTATAGCTTCTGAAAGCATTCCAGATTTGGTTTGCGGTAAAAAAGTAGTATTGTCAGACACACAGAAAAATAAAATGAAGATCAGTAGACCCGATATATATCTAATCCCGGCCGAACCAAAACGAAGAGGGGCACTCAGTCATAATCCGGCGACTCTTGGTACTAAAACAAATGCGCATGTCCTTATGGAGATGAGCTTAGAAATACTGCACGTGCTCATTAAGAAGAATCAAATTCTAACCAACGACTACGAACCGTTCATTGAACCACTTGTGCCCATACTAATCGGCTCTATGGAGAGCAGTCACCTTAAAGTGGTTATGCTTAGCATCAAATGTATTTCTGTTATTTGGGCGTCCAAGCTTCGGCTTGAAGAGCTCGAAAGGAATACCGAACAGTGTTTAGACAATTTGTTGAAAATTCTTCACAAATATGCAACAGCGGTTTTGAGTCAATTAGATGAAAATTTTCAACTAGTTAAATCGTGCTTCAAGGCCGTAGTAACGCTGCTCAAATTTAAGAAACAGTTTGCGGTAAGTGACAAGCAGCTTAAAGTCTTGTTGCTGTATGTTGAACAGGATTTACCTTATCCGGAGCGACAAAATATGGCTCTCATCTTGCTGCGTGCAATAGTGGACAGAAAATTGCGGGCTGAAGAAATGGCAGCTATCATTAAAAAAGTCGCTGAACTCAGCATCATGAGTGAGAATTCGAAAACCAGGTATGTGCTTCGAATTGTTTTATTATTCAAACACAAAATATTGAAGTTTGATTCATTCGCTGGATATTCCTATAAGGTGCACCGAAACAAGTGCAAACGGATTTCACCATAGTTCAACTTTCACATGTCCTAGAAAAATATGTAGGTATATCTTCAAAAATAATCAATTATCGTTCGTCGCATCACTAAAATAGTTCTAAACATATTCCCGTTGAAAGTGAAAAATTAAAAAATGTTGGTAAGAAGTTTACTCTTGCTCCTTCTATGGGTCTTCATTTTTGCTGACTGTTGTTTTAAGCAAAAACCAAGGAATGAAAGAATTTTAAATATCGGCTTCAGATACAACACTTTGGATTCCCCTTCTGACCATTCTAATATAATGCTGAACCATTTCGTGGATAAATTTTATGAAATGGCCGATGTTACATGGCTCAAAGATGCGTTTGCACTTACCCTTACCCTCGGCATTTGTACCGCTGTGTGGATTGACAAGAGTGAATATTATTTTCACAACTTTCAGGATGTACTGAAAATTTATCATAAATTTTCTGCTTTCACTTGAATATCAGTTCGAAACACCCAAGGGAAAAGCGGATTTGAATGCTCTTTTTTGAAGTCAAAATATTCAAAACGAAAACACACTTTTTATGCCTCTTACGTACCTACTTGAATTTTTGTGTAATCAAACAGTGCAGTGTTTTAGTGAATATTTTGAAGGAAATTTAGTTTGTCTATGTTAGATTGTTCGTTTGGGCCTATACAACAATTTTTAGAAGAAAATGTTTATAAAATGTTTCTAAACAGAGAAAAGTTGAATGTTTGCACTTGTTCCGGTGTACCTTATGATTTTTTTCTTATTGTCTACTGTAAGGAATATATTTTTCCATTTAAATTATTATTTTCTAAAATATTTTCGTTTCTTTAATTTTCCATTTTTTCTGCAATAGGGAGGAATGTCGACAGGTGCTACTAAATTACTTGATAAACTATCCTTTGGGCAGCAATGTTGATCACTTGATCAATTTCTACATCAGTCAGCTGGAATATGAGGTCATATCCGGACGCGAATCAGCTATTAAAATGTTTTTATCTATATTTAAGACATTCCCCGCTGTAAGTTTTATGAACTTTTCGATTACATTAGGGCATGCATAAATAATATATTTTTTATAGGAATCATTGAACGCAAAGGCCCCTTTTTTCTTTTTATCCCTCGGAGTACGGCTTATAAACGAAGAATCAACGGATTGCCGAATAATGGTTGCAGAATGTTTAGAAGCGTTGTTCGAACGTTGTGATATAGTTCGCAGAGATGAGTTATTCGATCTGATACTAACTATGCTCAAGGATGAAAAATTAGCTCATCGTGAGCTTGCTGCTCAGTTAAGCATTCGATTGATGAACGTCGAGAAAGAGGAAATCCGTAGTCGCTTGACCAAATTACTCCCTGCATTGCTTTTTACGATAACAGAGGTAGACACTGAGAGTGTTGGAAGATTTGTTAAGCTACATGGCAAATGTCTATCCGCTGATGATAACGACAAAATGATAGTGAAGTCAAGAGACCATGCGCTACTCCAAGTGTTGAATGCCACGAACCGTCTTTTTGAAATATGTCCAGATGTAATTTCATTTCAACAGTTTGACGAAATTATGGATGAACTTGCCTACACCGTCCAAACTCTACTAACTCACGGACATGAATGGGCTCGATTAGGTGCCCTCAAGCTCCTCGGACAGTTCCTAGGTTCATTGGATTTTGAAATAATTGGTAAAACTATATCGGACGGAGAAAACTTGAATCGAAGACAGTTCATCTATAATGATCCGTTGAATGATGTTCGAGCGATTGTTCTGGATATGTGTTCTCAATTAGATCCACTCCATGCTGATGAAGAAATTGCAGGCTTAGTAGTACAAAATTTACTATACGTAGCCAATGTTCTAAAGTTCGCTCCATTAAATAATAATGATGATAAAAAGATCAACTTAGCTTGGTTAATACGACGAGTACGATACATTATACAAAGTGAAATAGCAAAAGCGCCGAAATCTATTATTTTGGTAAATAATTAAAACGTTTAGGTTTAAATCTATATATAATGGTATATTTTATTCTAGCGGCGACATATGTTCAACTGGATGGAAGCGCTAGCAGAGCTAATTGATGTTTCGACTATTGTTGAGCTAGCTCCAGGTCTCTTGTCACCTGTGGTGCGAGAATTAAGCGACAAAGATCACTTAAACGAAGATTTGAAGCAAATTGTGATCAATGTTTCCGACAAAATACGTGCTAAACTTGGAAGCGAAAAGTATGATATGATTCGTTTGGAAATGTTATCTAATTTGCAGAAGAAACGTGCAATGCGACAAAGGGAAATTGCAGTCGAGAAAATACACAATCCAATAGAAGCTTCCAAACGAAAGAATGCCGTGAAAATGCGTAAGAAGGAAGCAAAAAAGCGGAAAATAGAGAACCGTAAACGAAAAGCATCAGTAACAAAAGGATACAAACAGAAACGAAAACGTCAAAATCTGGAAGACTTGTTTCAAAATTAATTCTCTATTGCATATATTTTAATGATTATGGTTATTCATAGCATTGCGGTAAGATCATATAAGTTCAGAGTAAAAAAAAATAAACAGATTCCGATACTAATTCTTAATTTTTGACGCCGAACATCCTATTAAAACAACGTTTTCGTTCCCGGTTGAAAATGTTAAAGGTATTAGGTACTCGCAACTGCACACCTGTGAATGAAATCGAAGAACCAGAAGAGAAAAGCAAAACGGACAGAAATGGAGGCTATTGTTGAAATAGCTGAACTGACATGAAGCGAAGGCGAAAGTTGCATATCGTCAACAGTGGTCTTTTGTTCGGCCGTTTTCCGGACATGCGGCGTTGTATATAATGGGGCCATCCTTCGGGGGAAATGAAAGATGTGAGTATTTTCAAGTTATGAAGTCATTATAGTTTAGACTTCTAGTCTAAGACTTCTAAACTCACAAAGACAAGTGCATTGATTCATCGTTATTTTTTAACGTTTGTATATGAAGTTCATATTGACTCATCAGACTTTTTAATCGTCATGTTCCGTGGGCTTGATTGAGTGCGAATTTTTATCACTTTGATAGAAATGGGTATACCTTGACGTATACTGCCCCTACTCGCATAACAGTCCCATATGAATTTTCGTCATTTTTCATCTAACCTGACAGTTCGTCATTTTGAACATAAGGCTTCAATATAAAACAATAAAAAAAGAGATTTTGTTCTAGAAATTTTGAAAAAAATATCAACTTGTGGCTGTCCCATATGAAATATACCCGCATAACAGTCCCATATGTGAAATATCACGGATTTAGTTACTTTTCAATGCTTCTTTCGGCGAAATAGTCTTTGATTTATTGCTTCGAATCATTTAAAAAAGATTTAAACTCACTTGATGTCGAATTATGCACACTAGTTCTCGAAGGCAGGTCAGTAAGAAGGAAGGAATGTCTTCCTGAGCAAAAAACTAACCGATGCAATCAAAATCGTAAAAAGATTCAACTTACAATGAAGAATTCACGATATTTTTCCAAAAGAGTGTTTCTTTTTCTGATAACTGCATTTAGAAGTTCAAAAATGATCAATTTAAGTTTAAGAAAGAAGCTTGGTTAGCAAAACATATTCTGGATGGGACTGTTATGCGAGTAGATTTGAAAAAGGTCTCAAATATGCTCGCATAACAGTCCCATAACGAATAAAATGGTGCTCCCGACGTTACCGATGGCCCAATTTCTAAAATTTCAGGTCGTACGATTTATTATGACAACCTAGAACACATTCCATCAAACGATTTTCGTTTATGCTGAATGTAATGGTTATAGTTTAAAAATATATTCCAAAACAGAAAAAGCTGATTTTCTCGCTTGCTTGTTTTTGCATATGGGACTGTTATGAAAGTAGGGGCAGTATAGCAACATAAATTAATACTTAGTGATACTATCACAGTTCAGTGTTGCTACAGGCATCAACGGATCACTTCCAACCATAAGTGGAACGGAACCCCTAGATGCTGATCCCACGGATTTTCACAAATGCTCAATCACATGGTCAACGTGGTCCGATCAGAAATGATTGACCTATTATTTTTTTATGAACCTTTTTAAATACTCTTTAATATTTTTAATTTATAGGGAAGAATGACCCTGGCAGTTAAACTTCCTTGAAAAAAAAAACTTATGTTTTTTAGATCAGGTGCAGTTTTTTTTTCAGATATATGTATTCAAACAGTTAGAAATATGTAGGTTAACAAATGGCAATACCATTTTCCCCCAATGCTCCAGTGGATGTGTATTTGCGGTTTATGAATTACGAAGGCTTATTCTTCTTCTTCTTCTTCTTCTTCTTTCTTTTGCTGACTGTTTTCCTCAGTCAGCGGGGTATTATGGCACAGCTTTGTTTGCTATATTGCCAACGATGTTTTGTTTATAGTCTGTTATGGACTTCCCTTCTTGTGTGGGTGGTTTTTCAGAGACAGAGAACGTTTGACATTAAATTTCGAGTTTGGATTCCTTTAAGTAGGCTACTACTTTTTTGAAAACCTCTGTGTTTTTTGTTGTAAAGATCTGGCTGATATTGCGAAATTTATCCAGTTCATATTTTTGCCTTACTTGGTGATGTTTTATGCAGTGAAACAGTAGATGTTCCGAGTTTTCTATCACGTCGCAGGTGTCGCAGATGCAATCATCTGTTTGTTTCATCTTCCAAAGCCAGTAACGAGAGTAGTCGTGACCTGAGAAGATGCGATTCAGAGTTCGGGTTTCGAAGTTACTGATGTTTAAATTATGATACCAGGGTTTGTGTGGAATATTGTTTTGTAGTTGAAAGAACTTACTACCTTTCCCCTTTATTGCAGCATATTCTAAGTACCAGTTTTGTGCATTTTCTTCGCTCAAGTTTTCAAAAAATTTGAAGCCATCGTGGATGAAGATTTTGTTTTTGTGGATTTGGTCCAGCTCTAGTGATCTTTTTGCCAAGGAATCAGCTATTTCATTTCCTCTGACATCCACATGCCCGGGGATCCATTGGATTGTGGTGTTTAGTTCGGCTATTATGTGTAAAATTTTAAAAGTCGTTTCGTCACATTCTTGTTCTTCAGCGTGGTTACTAAGATATTCGCATCCAGATTTAGAGTCAGTCATGACTACGGCATTTAATAATCCTTCCTGCTGTATGTATTGTACAGCCACGAAAATTGCTTCCAGCTCGGCGGACATTATGCAGACCATATTCTCCAGTTTACGACTTACTCTGTAATTTGTTCTTTCATGGAAGATTCCTATTCCGCAAGCTTCATGGTTGCTCGATGCGTCTGTGTATATTATCTGTCGGTTTTTGTATTTTCCGTGTATGAGACTTAGGGTAAGTTGTTTAAGGACCTTTTTGTCCGTTGCTTTTTTTCTCCATGAACCTTCTGTTAATTCTGATTTTATATTTACTTGTATTTTCTGTACTTTTCTTATTGCAGGTGCTATGTTGTTAAGAATGTTGAAGTGAGACTGAGCCAGGCGATTGATGAAAGTTTGTTTCTCTGAACCGGAATGTTGGTTGTCTTCTAATTGCTTCTTGATCGGCGAGTTGGTGTAGAAGTGTTTCACCAGTTGTTTTCCTGTGGTATTAATCCTACGGAAACTCGGTGGTATTTGGCCAGCTATTGCGTATAATGTGTTCAGGGGTGTTGATTTAGTACAACCTGTTACTTTTCGGAGGCATTGGTTACTTAAAATGTAATTTTTTCCAGATTCGTCTTGCATGCTGAACCGTACACGCTACTGCCATATTCTATGCAACTTCTGAAGAAGGCATTGTACGCTAGTCTTAAAGTTTGTGGATGTGCTCCTGTTCTAATTCCACTTATAACTTTGATAATGTTTAATCTTTGTGCTAAGTTTTTTGTTAATTCCCGTATATGAGCGCCATAGCCCAGTGCCTTGTCTAACTGCCTCGGCATACCACCACTTCAAGGAAAAGTATCCTGGTCTACGGCGCATCGCACTGGAACAGTCTACCACTTCAATCCAGATCGGCGGAATCTATGGCCGTCTTCAAGAAATTGCTACGTCAGTGATTCTATTTAAAGAGTGAAATCTCAAGAAACTGTATGCAATCTCACTTAAAGTTGACTATCCTTGACCTTGTACAACAGTTATATGCTAACTTTGAGGCTACCGTAATTTCGAATAATAAACTTAAACTTAAACTTAACGTGATTCCTAGATATCGATGAGTTCGTACAGATTCTATTTTCGTGTTTTCTACGTAGATATCAAGATCTTTGGAGCTGTTAAGGAAAAGGAGACCTTTTGTTTTCAGTGGATTTAGCTTGAAATTTAGTTCTTCCGCTTTTTCTTTGAACCTGTTTAGATAGGCATTTCCCCTAGCGTTTACTTCGTCAAGTGTCTTGCCTTCTATCAAGACAGCGAAGTCGTCGGCGAATTGGACCATCATTACTCCGTCAATTCGGATTTTGTGTAAGCATGATGTGTAGACATTGAACAATGTTGGTGACAACACATCCCCTTGTGGCAAACCTTGAGTTACAAATCGTGTCATAAGAGTCTCACCTACTTGAAGCTGTACTTTTCTGTTTTTTAAGAACGATACACACCATTGTGTGTATTCAGGAGGGACATTCATTGCTATCATATTTGCCTCCAGTTTCTCAACCTTCACAGCATTGAAGGCGTTTGTAAGGTCAATGAATACAATGGCAGCATACATCTTTCGGTGTTTGATTTGTGTTATTCTATTTGTTACGTACTCCAAGCAACTAGTGGTGGATTTTTTCTTCCTGAATCCAAATGATAGATCTGGTAGTTTCGATTCGGTTTCTAGAAACGTCTGCAGTTTTTCTAGCAAGGCCGCATTTGTTAGTTTTAATAAGCAGTTAAGAAGGGATATGGGTCTCGTACCTTCTAGTGTCTCTGGGTTTTTGTTGGCTTTAGGGATTGCAATAATTTGTATGGTCTTCAGTGGTTCACTTATTTTGTTATGTCTCCATATTGTGTTTAGGTCGTTGATTATGTTATCTCGAATGGCGGGTTGGAGCTGAAAAATCATTTGATATGTAAGCCCATCCGGGCCAGGTGCCGAATTTTTGGCTCTACCTCTACATTTTTTAGTAAGAAATCTATTCCAGAAATCTACGGTCACTAGATCATAGTTTGCTGTGGATCTGATCGAGTTATTTTCCCAACTTTCTCTAGGAAAGTGTTTGTCAAGGAATTTATCTGCCAAAGTCGGATCAACGTGTACTAGAATGTTGTTCATATTTCGTTTTTTCCCAGCCAGTCTTCTCAGTTTTTCCCATATGATAGACGACGGTGTGTGGGGGTCAAAGCTAGCGATAAAGTCTTGAAATTTTTGCTTAGCAGAATCGTTTTTCTTCTTTCTGAAAATTGCCTCTTTTCTTTTAAGTATAAGTAACTCAGTTATACCTCCGGTTCTGTTAAAATTGATTCTTGCGTCTTTTTTTTTCCTCCCACGCCTGCTCTACCTCTTCGGACCACCAGTATTTGGGAGTAAATTTATTTTTCTGTTTTGCCGATTTCAAAATTATTTTCATTTCCCTTTGTAGGTCGTTGACTGATGAAATTTTCCCGTTATCTAGACTTTTCAACCCATCCATAACCGTTTTCCTATTTGTAAAGTAACCGTATGTTTTTTGAAAACCAATTTCTACAGTACTTTCAATGGCAAGGTGTCGGCTACCTATTCCATAGTCTAGCGTTAACATTTTTGTTTCAAGCATAATTGGAGGTGTAACTATTACGAGGTCTATCGCCGAGGGATTTTTGTTTAGTTCTGCTGGAATGTACGTAGGGTCTCCTTTGTTCAGTAGGACTAAGTTTTCGTCGTTGAGCATGTCAAACAGGATTTCACCCTTCCTATCGGCGTGGAGTGGATCCCATGACTGGTGATGAGCGTTCATGTCTCCGCCTATGAAAGCTTTTCGAAAGCTGTCAAAAGTTGGAAAATTTGTGATAAAGATTGTTTGAACTCGGTTTCGTCTAAACTTGGGGCTGCGTAAATGGAAATAACAAGAAGGTCTGAAGGGAGGATTTGTCTGCCAATAGCTTGTATTTTTGGGGAGCATGGAATGTTAATCTCTTTGGATTTTATTCTTTTGTTGATGAGTATACCCGCACCGCCGTAGCCGTCATCTCTGGATGAGTAATATGAATAGTACCCTGGTATCTGATACTTAACCCTCTCGTGTTCTTGTTTTGTCCAAGTTTCAGAAACTAGGATCGCATCATAGTCGTCTTTAATAGCTACTCTCGTTAATTCATCTTTATTTTTTTCGATGCTTTGGATATTTAGTTGTAAAATCTTCAAACTCATTTTATTGATAAGTGAAATGTACTTACGTTTTCTCTGCTCTTTTTAATAACCTTTTCCTTGGTTTACCTAATTAAGTCCTGTTGGTTTGTTTTTGCCTAGATCTGCTTCGGCTTCTGCGATCATGGCCTCGGGCCAACATATCATTTGATTCGCGGGATTCTTCTTCTTCACTGGACATTGAGTTGACTTTTTCTTTTTGGCTTAGCTGCTTGTTAATTTCTTTTCTTTGTTGTTCTTCTGTATGTCGCGCCCATTTCTCAAAATCTGATGGTTTAAACATGTTGAAAAGTGCCACGCCATTTCTTTCTTCTTCCTTGTTCGCCGTCCGCTTTTTCTTGTCAGCATATACGTCTACTTGCTCGGAGATAATGGCTTCCTGCAAAGGTCGTTTTGGTTTTGATTTATTTTGGTACTCTGGTCTCGTTCTGTAGTTTCCTGATGTCATTGCAGCAAAACTTTGCGGTAGTTTGGGGAACTCTCCGATGTTTTCCAGTAGTTCATACCGGTTCTGGGTTAGTACGGGATTTTGTTCTTGGGCTTCCAGGTACGTCAAACTGGTTTTGGCCATTATTGTTTTAATGTTTCTTTGCCTTATCCGCTCAGGACAATCCTGATCGGATGTTTTGTGGTCTGCATTGTTTCGACAGTATAGACATTTTTGTTTGTTTTTGCATTCTTCGTTCTCATCATGATATTGTGTACAGTTAGCGCATCTGGCTTTCGACCGACAGTTTTCCGTTTTGTGATTATAGCGTAGGCATTTATTGCAGAATTCAGGCTTGGTGAAAAATGGACGTACCTTGTTTATGCAGCAGAAAAAATATACCTCTGCCGGCAGTTTGTTCGCCCTAAATGTGATGCTGATCCGGTGAGTTGGGATTTTGTCCTTGCCCTCGTAGCGGTGTAGTCTTTTGATCTCCATTATCGGCACGTTACTTTGGATGCTATTTCCAATCTCTTCGATATCGAAGTCCGCGGGTACTCCGTTTATAACTCCGGTTACTGAGATAAATCCTCGTGTGATGTAAGCTTTGAGGCCGCTGTTTTGTAGGGTTTTATCCTTTTGTAGCATGTTGGCAGCTTTGTAGCTCCTCATGAATACCAGTATTTTGTTTCTGCCCAGCATTCTCAGATTTATTGTTTCGTCCTTGTATTCGTTGGTCTTTGACAACCATCTTCCCAGGGCCAGTTTGTTGATCTGATCGGAGTCTTTGACTGGTTGTACAATTATTCGGTATGGTGCTGCATCAGTTTGATCATATTCATAGATCTTGTACGTTCGCTGTGGGGCGCTGGACGACGTTTTAGCGACATCGGCCAAGCCTCCCTTGTCTTTATCCGGAGGATCTCCGTTATTCGTCATTTTTTAGGTTAGGTTTTAGCTCTCCTTTTAATTTTTTGCATTTTTCGCCAAATGGCACACTTTTTTCGTTTAATTTCTCTTTTTTCTTTCTTTAAATAACGAAAACCAGTATAAACTTTCGGAAACGTTTTTTAAAAACCGATTAAAAGTCCTTAAACTTGAAAAAACTCGTAACTTAGTGAAAAACGCGTGCTATTCCAACGGCTTACACTCTCTATGACAAAAAACACAAAAGAATTAACTGGAAAATAGAAAAAAATAAATTTTGCTTTCTAAATGCAGCTGACGCGTTTGCGATGTTTTTATGAAATTGAAGGCTTATTCTTAAATCTACCCTTTTCAATCACTGAGGGCAAATTGGATGGAAATGATATTTTATGGTTTTGGGTTTGTGAAATGAATCTATCTCCTGTGTTGTTTTGATAGTATTATAGTTCAAAGCAAACAGCCTTGATTATTTTAAATCTCATTCAAAAGTAGATGTATGTGAGGCAGGTAGGGTAGGGCGATGCTTAAACGGTAAGATAGGCTCTCATATCCATATTTTGGCAAAATTGGATGATTCTTTGATGTTGTAATAGGAATAATGTAGCTTACTTCTTCTATTGATTTGAGCTAGATTATTAAAGGGTGTCCACGATGAAATTGCCACACACAGAATTGATTCGCAAAATTCGAGTTTTCATCCGATAGCCATCAAATTTTCAGGAATTGAAAATAACTGTTAAGCTTCATTTTACCATTTTATTCGTATTTTATTTACAGTCCATACGCAAATGCCCGCACCTTGGCCTTAACCCCGTCCATAAGATTCTGCACAACCTGCGATTCAACCGTTTTTTTGCATGTAAACCCATACTTTCTTCGGTTCCTCAACTGTCTTCACTATCTTAGGTCGTTTAAGAAGGTGCTGCTTCATAATCGCCCAGAACTTCTCGAAGGGGCGGAGCTCCGGAGTGTTGAACATTTTCGATACGAAATTACCTTATTGTCCGCATACCACTTCAGCACGTTCTTGGAGTAGTGGCATGAGGCCAAATCCGGCAGAAGATTGTTGGGTCTTTGTGGGCAGAGGAAGCAGCCGCTTCTGGAGGCACTATTTCATGTACACTTGTCCGTTCATCGTGTCCTGGGTCACGAAAGGTGCACTCCGCTTCCCGCACGTGCATATGGCTTGCCAAACCAGGAATTTAATCGCAATTTTGGACATCTTCTGAGTGCGGACATGCTTCGGAACGCTGAACTTATCCTTGGCAGTGAAAAACAGGTTGCCGGGGATCTGTTTGAAGTCGGCCTTCACATATGTTTCGTCGTCCATGATGCAGCATTCAACTTTCGTCAGCATGTTGAGGTACAACTTCCCGGCATGGGTTTTGGCGGACTTGTTCTGCTTCTCGTCGCGATTAGTTTCCTTTTGTAACTTGAACGTTCGAAGCCCAGTCTTAGTTTTGGCCTTCTGGACAAAACTTCGGCTTAGGTGCAGCTTCTTCGTTATATCCCGAACGGAAGCGATCGGGTTTCGATTGTGATCGGTGATCAATCGTTCCTCGCACCGCTTAAACACTCGCGACACCGTGGAATTCGCACGTAGTATGTAGTTGCTTGGGGAGTATGTAGAGGCCAGTCTCCAACTGGTGTTATGAGGGTTTAGTTTATTATCTTGAACTGCATTCTGTCCATATTCAGCCGAAGTGGATATAATGCAGTGCATGATAGTCTAACTAACGTCTCATGATCGCTTACTATCCTACGCTGCCTACTCTAAACTTTCAATTTTCTTAACTCCCCGAACTATTTAAACGCCACAAAAAAAAATCAGACTTTTTAATTCTCATTTTTATGAATCTGTGCTGCGTAGTATGAAGTGTAATATATGTAGGGAACCATTCAAATATTTCGTAACGCGTTTAGGGGAGGCTGATGTTTTACTATTACTGCCAAAAGTAAGGCGTTTAGACCTAAGCTGGAACCGACTTCTCTCGCTGCGCGTTCGAACTTTCATGATATATTGTCATTCATGTTTTATGCCCTATAGCTTCTATGCCAAATGGCTTTATGCCAAAAGGAATTATGCCAAATGGCTTCATGCCAAATGTCATACTCCCCCACTGAACATACTGACACGACACTTAGAAACAAAAATCCGATCATTTTCTGTCTTATTTTGCCACCTACAATCGGTTTGCGAACCTTGAAAATTCCCTGTATGAAAAAATTACCTGTTTAGTCCGATTCGCCGTCGAAATCGCCCATTTTTCCTTGAAAGATGAGTGGCACTTTCCAACTGGGATAGCATTTCATCAAAAACGATCGATGCGCACTCTGGGATCGATATTGCGTACTGCTGGGAAAATTATCCAACAAACGAAATCGTGTGTCCTTGATCAAACTGCGGTGAATTCGCGCACCCATTATCTACGTACATATAATTATGTTCATGAATCGCAGAAAACTCTGAGAATAATGGATGAAAAGTGATCAAAACAAGAAAAAGTGATTTTGAAATAATCCAGTCTCATTCTGGAGCAACGGATGGCAAATTAACACTAAACATACCGACATTTTGTATATACATATTCATACCACGAGCGGTCAAATGATGGTTTACACTGTTTTCGCTAAAACTTTCTTGTTTCTCAACCGATTTTTTTAAAATTTATAGTTTTGAAAAGCCTATAATGTGACTCAAATATGTTTCTCAGACAGTTTTCAGCTACAATCAATTATTTCAAAGTTATTTACAGTCCAAGAATTTTTTTTTTTAAAAACCTGCTTCAGGAAAATTGCTATAAATCAGTTATTTAGTGCTCGAAAAAAATTTCACTTAGTGCCTGAGAAAGCTGAAGTTAGAAGCTATATGCTGCACATACGGAAATTTTTATCAATTATTTTTAAGATCATGCCCACAAAAAGTGTAAAAAAGTTGTGTAAACCTGCACTTTTCAATCAATCAACCGCCAAAGCTGTTCCTGTTACAGAAGAAAAATTTCAAAAACTGAATTGGAAAATTGACGTAATTTGACACATTTTGGCATCTTTAGATTTTGTAAAATACGAAATACATAATTTATGACGAATTTTCAAAGGTAGCTGTTTTTCGAACATTTCATCAATTCGAATTTTTGATACAATTCCTATACTTAAATTCATCTTTGCACTGGATTTTAAGTATGTTAACGTAAGGTTTAGGCAAAAAAATTATATGCAAAAGAAAGAAAATTTCATTCTGATTCTAGAAACGTGACTACATTGGCGGTGGGATGCTTGACCAAAATATATTAAATATATTTTTGAAAGTTAAACCAGAAAATTTGAGCGAATGCTCGTTTGTTTTTTCGTTTCTTTTCATCCCTTTTCGTGTGCAAAACAGCTTTCAGACCCACTGCGCCCGTCTGCCAAGCAAGAATTTGTGCTGACTTTTCAAAATTCAGAAACTACTTCACTGTTTTATTTATCATATTTTTGTCAAGCATTGCACCGCCAATACAGTTCCACCACTAGAACCGGTATGAAATTAGCTTTCTTTTGCATATAGTTTTATTGCCTAGACCTTACGTTAACATACTCAAAATCCAGTGCAAAGCTGAGCTTAGGTGTAGGAATTGTCTCCGAAAATCCAAATTGATAAAAAGTTCGAAAAACAGCTACCTTTGAACATTCGTCATAAATTATGTATTCCGTATTTTACAAAATCTAAAGATGCCAAAATGTGACAAATTACGTCAACTTTCCAATTCATTTTTTGAAATTTTTCTACTGTAACAGAAGCAGCTTTTGGCGGTTGATTGATTGAAAAGTGCAGGTTTACACAACTTTTTACACTTTTTGTGAGCATGATCTTAAAAAAAACTTGATAAAAATTTCCGTCTGTGCAGCATATAGCTTCTAACTTCAGCTTTCTCAGGCACTAAGTGAAATTTTTCTCGAGCACTAAATAACTGATTTATAGCAATTTTCGTGAAGCATATTTTTTCATAAAAAATTTTTTGGACTTAAAATAACTTTGAAATAATTGATTGTAGCTGAAAACTGTCTGAGAAAGAAATCGGTTAAGAAACAAGAAAGTTTTAGCGAAAACAGTGTAAACCGTCATTTTACCGCTCGCGGTATGAATAGGTATCCCGATCAGAAGAACATATCAAAATAATAACTCAAACGTATCTCACCAAGATATTTACATCTGATACAGTTATAATTTAGTACTCGAAATTTTCGGTTTTAAGTTTCTCCAATCAGAATTATATCTAATTCTGATTGACAGACTTGAATGAGGTTCAGCTCATTTTCAATGGTAACCCAATCAGGAGGGAAAAACTAAATTATATCAAGATGAGATATTTTGATACTAATATTTTTCCTATCTAAATGAGTTACTATTCAGTACTCGTAGGATGTTAAAATATCTCAAATTATACCAAAAAGTCTATGCGATCATAGGTAAATTATATCAATTTAAGATATGCTCCTTACAAGATTATATCTCGTTCAGATAGCATAGTTTGATATTGGGCAGAACAAAACCTATCAAAATTATAACTTATCAAGATATGAGTGTTTCGAGAAAATTTTCTAGTGGAATGTCAATAAACCACATTATTTGCTTAAACCATTCCCCATTTTTGGTTTCCCAAAACTTGGATTCAATTTTATGAATCTGTTGAGCGAAGCTTATAGACGTACGGTTTGGGCCGTTAACTTCGATGTCCGTGTTTCAGAAAAAGTTGTACGTATATCAAAATAAGATATAATGATTTTATTTTAGGACAATCCGAAAAAAATCTTGATCATTGAAAATGAGCTCAACCCCATTCAAGTCTGTGAATCAGAATAAGATATAATTCAGATTGGAAAAACTTAAAATCGAAAATTTTGAGTACTTAATTATAACTGAATCAGATGTCAATATCTTAATGATATACGTTTGAGTTATTATTTTGATATGCTCTCCTGATCGGGAAGGATTTTTTTCGGATTGTCCCAAAATTAAATGATCATATCTCATTTTGATAAACGTATCACTTTTTATGAAACACGGACATCCAAGTCAACGGCCCAAACCGTACGTCTATGAGTTTCGCTCAGCAGATCCATAAAATTGAATCAAATTTTTGGGAAATCAAAAATGGAGCATGGTTTAAGCAAATAATGTGGTTTATTGACATTCCACTTTAAATTTTTCTCGAAGCATTCATATCTTGATAAGTTATAATTTTGATAGGTTTTGTTCTGCCCAATATCAAACTATGCTATCTGAACGAGATATAATCTTGAAAGGAGCATATATAAAACTGATATAATTTAATTATGATTGCATAGACTTTTTGATATAATTTGAGATATTTTAACATCCTACGAGTACTGAAGAATAACTCATTTAGATAGAAAAAAATTAGTATCAAAATATCTCATTTTGATATAATTTTGTTTTTTCCTTCTGATCGGGATACCACATGCGTTATTCGAAAACCACAACACTTAGAAAAAATTTAAAAACGCAAAAATACTTGCATTTTGAAAATAATAATAATCCTGTCGTTAAATTGGCGAAAAAAAAATTATATAAGGCGTAATCGTCCTTCAAAGTTTAAAGTTTCCGGTACGTTTAGTGTTAAAGAAAACGATAACAACATAAAACTATTTTTACAGTGATTACGGTGAACCAATGTGATATATGTAGGAAATTTAAAAAAAACCCGTTTGAGTCTTAGTTTATAGATTTTTTTAATACAATAACTTTTACGAAGATATAAGATGATTCATCTGCTCCTATACACACCTTGATCGATATTTTATACTGCTTGAACAAGTTTAGATTCGACTTTCAGATTTTCACTGCATTCTAAGTAATGGTGAAGATAGGTGAGCAGAAATGGCTGATATCAAAATATTTTACTGTTTATATATTTTGTATCATAAACTTGTTCAAACTGTAGTATTAAGTAAATGGAAGTATTTCCGTAAAATATACAATTATACCATTAAGGTGCTGTATACTAATTGAATCTGCTATTAGCCAAATGTTTTATTTAGTAAGTTTCTCATATACACATATTTAAGCATTAATATTTAATTGTTTCTTTGGATGTTACAATTTATTTGTTTGTTTTCAAAAATATACAGAAAATTAAGCCATCCATCTGATTTACAATGAATAAATGACTAATATACCCTCATACAATATTGGCTTTCCGCTTATAGCCCTTTTAGTGCCTTTCGTTTTCTTTATTTCTTTTTTTTTATAATTTGATAATAAACTATTATTTAAAAATATATAATCTTTGGTCTGATAAATAATTAAGAATACGCTCCAAGCGTGTTTTTAATCACAAAAAGTCCACTTTTTGTTTGTTGAAGAACTTTGACAAATGTGGTTATCTGATAGATTTACTAACACAGTGTTAAAATCTGCAATGAACCAATCATTATTTCTCTCAAAGGCAGAATCTCCATATTGTCTATGTCTATGCCAGCTGTTACATAGTGTCAGTTTAGTTATGATACATTTGTTTTTTTTTCTGCAGCAGTGCTGCACACCAACAGAGAACAAATTTACGTTGTCAATGGGAACTAATTCCCAACCACAACCAACTCCCTCCAAGATAATGTTTTTTTCTGGATTCGGACAAAAATGTTTAAACGCTCCAATCGGTTATCTACTGACGAGATTGACTGTTGTTTTGTATATCCTGTGTGCCTTGGCCTCCATGTTTGACCTTACTATCGGTGATGGCTTTCTCATTGATCATGCTAGCTGTAGTTGATGATGCAATAGTCTGCGGTGCTCCTGGGGTTAGTTGAGGGTCATCCAAAAACAGAGGATTTTTTACTTCCATTTCTCCAGTCTGTTGGTAGAAAACATTGAGTTGCAAAATGAAAATTAGAAAAAGATTTTAAAAAGGCTAGATTTTCAGAGAAGTTCAAGAAACTAAAAAAAAATATTTGGAAAATCTTGACTGTACTGTGCTTGCAATCTCCGGATTTCTAGACTAACGCATTTTTTGTGCAAAATTGATGAGCTTTGAGAAACTGTTTAGAGTTAGGTTGGCAGGTTGTCCGGTTTTATCTAGGTTTGCCCGGATATTTAATACAAAATTTGAGAAGAGTCCGGTCCGGCCCGGATGCCCGGGTTTCGTTAAAAAAAGCACGGATTTTGTCCGGATTTATTCACTTTATATGTCAAATCAAACAAAAAAAACACAAATTGTGTTGTAATTTTTTCATTTATGCGTCCAAAACGAAACTAGTTGAACAATTTTTTTAAAAATAATAATGAAAGGTTTTTTGGAAGCCTAAAATCAAAGATCTCTTATGTCGTACTTTTTTCATCTGGTGGCCAACCGGTTGTGCACCAACTCCTGTCATCTTCATATAAAAAAAAGCGTTTTGACAGCACTTGGTGCACAACCGGTGGATCACCAGGGTGAAAACAAATACGGCATTAGTATCAACATAGTTGAGCTGTTGTTCTCTCGAACAAATACATAGTGGCGACGCCAACACAACGTCTAATATACATTCAAACTTTGAGTAAAAGCATATCATCGCACTGAAACATTGTATATCAAACGTCAGTTCACTCACACCATAATTGTGTTTATATTTTTTTACGGCAATGAAATTGCGCTGATGCACGAGTGTGCGTGAAAAGTGCTTAAACTAGAGGTTGAACCCCAACCCGTTAACTCTTATTTGGTGCTAGTGTGATGTCGCCAAATTTAAAGGCAAACCGATAGGATCTGCTCAAACACAATGGTAAATCTGCTTATCAGTTTGGATGAGAATAAATATATCCAAGTTTTTTTTTTCATGAACTTTGTTGAGTAATTCCTGGGTTTCAACAAAATTTTCCCGAATTTTTGTAGGAACCGGCTAGTTTAGTTAAATCAGGAGGCTTCGGTTTTCAACTATTCTAATTATGTCATATTAACCCGAGACGGTCAATAATAAAGAAGCAACACCAAACTGAACGTCTTTCATTTAAGCGGCATCATACAACTTTCAGAAGTGGGATTGAAGCAAGAAGAACCCGGTCTGGAAAACTCCGAATTCCCGAAAAAAAATTTCCATGGACATCCCGTGAAGCTGAGAAAATACGAAGCGTTCCGGATGTGTCGGAGAAAGCTGAAGGAGCAGCTTTTCCAGGCATTGGCGCTGTCGGACGACAGGCGGTGCTGGAACCGAAGATGCCGGAAGATCGATTTACCTTCTTCCGGACGATGGAAGGATTTCATTAGAAGAGTTTGATACGGAAGTTATTCTAGCTATACTAGAAGTCCTCGTACGGCAAGGCGGACAGAAACGATCCGGATTCTGTGGTAAGAGCTAGATGAGTAGCTATTCCAGGCACTGACGCTGTCCAGATGACAGGTGGTGCTGGAGCCACAGATCGCGGAGTCCTTTTTCTCTCCTAGTCGACGGTCTGAGGAGCTGAAGGCGGAATTCAAAGATGATCACCGCAAAATAAGCAGGGTCTGGAAGATTCTTTGAAAAATATGAGTGACTTTGCTTAATACCAGTAAAAAGCGATTCTAAGATCACAGGGTTAGTATAAACATTTGAGCGTTAGTTTTCTAGGAAAAATGTGTTCGAAATTGAAATTCGCTATACATATATTTTATATATATTTTTTTTAATACATCGAGGACGATGAATCTGCCAGGATGGCCGAACAGTAGGAGCCTAGTTTAGTTAAATCAGGAGGCTTCGGTTTTAAACTATTCTAATTATGTCATATTAACCCGAGACGTTCAATAATAAAGAAGCAACACCAAACTGAAGCGTCTTTCATTTAAGCGGCATGGTTCGATTAACGTTGTAAACAGTTTGGAGAAACTCAAAAAACTTTCAACTCTGGTCTGGATTGAAGATAACTATCCTGAATGAGAATAGGGAAAACTCACTGTTACGAAAAAGTAGAACGAAATCCTTTTAAAAATAAACAGGCCTGAAGAGTTAAAACACAGAGTTGGTGATAAACTTACTGGTGCCAAACCAGGGCATTCGTAAACGGTGTAGTCGCCCTCTTCATTGTCGTCTTCGCTTTCGGCATCGGAATGGGTGCCATTTTTATCAACATGATTGTTGTGGTTCTCCATTGCTATTATTTGCTGTTTTTGATGCTGATAGTGATACATTTGAGCGCTCTGAGCTAGCTTCTTATCCCCAGTCGGTGATGGATCCTTGTTAGGTCCCGTGACGCCATATGCTGGATAGTCAACGTCAGCAGCTGCTTTTGCTTTTTTATGTAAACTGTAAAGATAAAAGAAATCACGTGTTTTGAATAATTCTCGCATTTTAATGTGATCCAAGAGTCACATGCACTGCATTTGTGATGCTCACGGATTGGTTAGTGTGTTAAATCCTTTGTTCATTCAATTTAACAAAAAATATAAGTAATCAGGACCTACAGGCCCTAGTTATCACCAAGTAGTTCCGGTTTCAACGATTAACCTATTCCAAAAAAAAATAATTGCACGTGGAATATGGGCGATCAAGTGGAAGTGAACTCACTTTCAGGATCAATATTATGTGTATAGCACCAAACCGAATAGCGACAGTAGGACTAGCGACGCTTTTTTACTAGCGGGATTTCTGTCATTCGAAGGTTTGTTCTTCCTTTTTCAGTCCAGTAGGCGATTTCGATGTAGTGCTCGAACATTGTTTATGTTATTTTCTGTACTTTTTCCTTGGGCCATCAATCGCAAGCTTCAAGTCTCCTAGGAAACTCGCGCTGCGTCGTAACTATTTTCAACGTCGCGACGTATGCGACGTGTCGCTAGTAGGCAAGGCTGCTATGATTATTAGCGCTCATATTTAGGATTTTTCCTGCATGTATAATATCATAATTGAAAAAAAGTGTGCGCCGGCCGATATGGGAGAGATGCCAAAAATAAAGTAGGAATTTTGCTAACAAAAAACGATAAATAATTTTTTAGTTTTACAAGAATATATACAAAGCGAAAAATAAAAAAATCAGTTGTTATCCCAGAAGATTGAAAACCAAAAAGAAAGGCAATCATTAACGAGACGCTAAATAGCTGATAGTCTGCGTCCTTTTTTATCACATCACGTTTTGCAAGAATGTTTCAAATACAGAGGCGTCGTTGTCATGCATGATTGTTTATATTATTTGGTTGGAAAAGGAAAAATTGACTGCTTCGATTTTTTGGCTCTGAATGCAGTAGAGTTTGGCTCAGTGAAAATTATTGATTTTTGGAACACTGATTGAATATTGTAACATTTCTGCTCGTTTCACGATCCCTACTAGAATAAAGTTTATATTTGATGGTTGTTTTGCCAAAAATTCCGAAATTTGGCTCCGATGAAAAAAAAACATAATTTTCGTGACGGAAACGGGTTTTCAAACGCCTAAAAATAGTAGTCTCGTTTGAAAACAGTGATCTAAACTAATGTCAGATTTTGCCAGCTGACACACCAGTAAAAATGTGTTTAAATGGTACAAAACTAATCAAATCTTGTTAATTTCGAAACAGCTGAATCTACCAAATTGTCTCCAGTTTCTGTAAAATTAGAAGTATTGATCAAAAAAGTAGCGGAAATTGAAGAAGATGGATGTAGTAAAAATACAGTTAAGACAAAGTCTTACTAGAAAAAAATTATCAATAACATAACTGAAAAAGTGTACGCCGACCGATGGAAGATACCAAGAATAAAGTATAAATATTATTAATAAAAATTTCTAAATATTTTTTTTTAAATATTTTTCATGAATAAACCTTCATTTCCTTCTAAGAAAGTTTTCGATCAAACGAATGGTTTTCAAGATACACACATTCATAACTGTCCCATTTCTAAATGAAGTTAGCTTAGTGGCAGAGCTAAAGTAGACTTTCAAAAGGAAATGCTGAAGAATAGGACGAGTTCAAACAAAAAAGGATTCTCAGAAAACTGTTCAAATTTTTGTCAAATCGTAAAAAAGCCTTAGAAATGTTTCGATTTATAAGAAAAGCGAAAAAAAATAATGTCGCTTCTGTTTGTAAAAAAACACATGTTTACAAAGAATTCCAATTTATGAAAAACAAAAACTAACAAAGTTTTAGTGAAACGACTTATCAATTTTTGCTGGTACCGTTCGGCATTAATAAATTTTGGTTAATAAATTAAGATTTCAAATACAAAATACATGAATTGATTTAACCTTTCCTTTTAATTTGTAAAAAAAATGTAAAAAAAAATTAAATTTTAAAAGATTGAGGATGAATGTTAATATTCCTCATTAATGTTGATAACTATCCATAAAACTCTGAACAATAAATAACTTTTCGTTGCCAAAAAGAATCCGTTGTTTTTTTTTTTCGTCAACGGAAATAACTTTATTTTCCTTTTACCAACAATTCTTGCAAACAAAATTGTTTTTTTTTTAATAGTTTTTATTCAATTCGGATCGTTGCAATTGGTGGAAATTTGATTCCCAAAAAATTGGAAGGCTTCCTTCGTTCGACGATGAAAAAGTAGGTAGGTAGGTACTACTATCAGCCAACCGAAGCCGAGGCTCCAATCAGTGCCAATTGGGCAAAATGATTTCTTAAAATGAAAAAAAAAATTGTATACTCACGTGTACCACCCAATGCCGACCGAAATCAACCCAACGGTCACGGCAGCGCTAATGCCGCCAATCAAGGCCACGATGTACATGGCCATTGCTCCGTCCATTTCCACGGGTCTTTGCATTACGCTGTTGACGCGTTGCGGAACCAAATTTTCCTGAATGCGCTGATCCTTATAGTTGAGCTTGTGCTGATGGTGTGGTTGATTCTGATAGATTGGGAGTTTCGGCTTTATGTCCTGAGGAGAGGGAGGAAGGTTCACATTCGGATTGTGAGGGTTCACATTATCCGCAAATTGGTCGGGTGCTCGTTGATTATCACTGGCGCCGGCATTTTCAGTGTCCACATTTGAATAACGGTCATAGAACCGCGGATCGCTCGGATCCACAGCAAACTCTACTGGTTTGTCGAGATCAGCATGCGTTTTGAGCGGAAGTTGATATGTAAAAGCCGGTCGATTGACATCGTCCATTTCAGCTCGCTGGAGAATATTTCTGTTGAGTTGCAGTCGCTGCAAGTGATCGAGGAAACGTCGCCGCGCTTGCTCTTCAATGAGCTCATTTATGGTTTTCAGAAACTCCGGAGCTTCCCTGGCATCTGGAATGGTTTGGTTAGTAGATAGATCTGTTAAATGTAGGAAATGAGATAGTTATAATTACCGTTGGGCATCCATGGAGTGTGACCTGCCTGGTTCGGTTTGGTTCTCCTCAAACCTAGAAGCAGAAAAGGAACTAATAAGTAGGTAGTTTGAATACAGTCTTCAGGTTGCGCATTTCAGATTAAAAATCAGAATAATTTGGATTTATATATATATATATATACTTTTGATCTATTTCAATAAAGTTTTATACAGTACTACATATACAAAAGAAAAAAAGTTGAACTTTCACATGGAACAATCCGTTTACTTTTAATACAATAATGTCTGTTTGCGAGCTCTGATATTATATAATTTTGAAATACATTTTTACTAACAGCGAAATTTCCCAAAAATAATACAAATGTTGCCTATTTGAAACTCATTTTATAGGCTACCAAACCAGTTTTAAGATACATATTTAAACTTAAACAAGACTTATTTAATGATGATTTCATATAAAATTTCATGTTGATCGAAGTTACCCCAGTTTACGGTTAAATCAAAAGTATGTGGTTTATGTATAGGTGGGGATAAGTGTACCCTCGAACGATTGTGAGAATCAGTTTTTTCAATGTTTTGATTGCTACGTCACAAACGTTCACGAGCGTCTCGACGCTGAAGTCGCCATTCACAGACGGCATACAATGTTTCATGTAAGGCTGATGTCATGCTGAAGCAACTAGCAACGCGACCTACGACGCAACGTTCACACGACTAACCAGCTCTCATTTGATCTCCATGGAAATCGCGCAGACCTGTCATACTGGTCGCTTTGTATAGCGCGACCAATCTGATGCCAATGTGTTTTGTAGCGCGACTGTAGGAAATCCAATAGGAATATTGTTTTTTTTTTCTCGATTTGAAGCAGTGATTCCGGGTTTTAAGCACAATAGTACGAAGATCTGTCCGAACTTGTGATAATAAACTGAAAAATATCTTAATCGGCGAGAAAATTTTCATGAATTCTTAGTTCCCGCAAAAAAAAACAAGGAATTTTGTCGGTTCAAATTTTGGCATTCTTGCAATCCGGGTCGTGATTTGATGAGTTTTTGATGGCTCCCGAAAGAAAGGAGACGATTCAAAGCATTATCAGATGTAGAGAAGTGATGATTTGTAGGGAATTTCAAAGTCACAGGTCGCGCCAGCATGACATACCAATGCGTTGCAACGCAATCTTATTGGAACGTTGCATTGCGTTGCGTTGCTAGTTGCTTCAGCATGACATCAGCCTAATTTCAAAAATCACAATCAAAGCATCCTCTTATTTACGCATTTTCTCCCTGAAGCACAGCATGGCGACGTTGTTTGTTCAAAATAATAAATAACATTATTTGCGTCCCAAACATTCCTCCTAATAAGTTTCCATGGCTACATTTGGGCGCTTAACACTTGACTCCGTGATGGCGTCGCGTTACGTCACAATCGTTCATAAACAATTGGCGATTACCTGCGAAGCTAATTTTTGACAGATCGTTTACGTGCAAGAAAATGTAAACAAACTGGTAGAAAAACTATCTTGTATTTAATAAATCATTATTATCCCCGATTTTCAAAAAATGATAGATACCAGCTTTAAGTAGACGGTTAAGAGATTATTGTGAGCTATAGCAGAAAATTTGTATGTGCCTTGAAGCATCGTGAATCCACGACAAAAAGGACATTTTTTTACCAACTTCTCGAAATATTTCACATAATTTTGAATGAAAACTTAAGACATTTTTCTTAAGTTATCATTCAAAATTTGAAACGCAACTTGTTAAAAGATAATTAACATTCATTTGGAATTTGGAAAAGCCTCAACCAATGATAAGCTATAAATTTCTATTCCAAAGATTTGTTGGGAGTTGTAATGAAAAAAAAAATTAGATCCTTGTATTATTAAACAACTTAGGTTGACTTTATTAATTGCGATTTTTTTTTTTGGAAAGTTTATTCCAAGACTAATAGCGATTGTGAAGCTGATTTTTTTATTTGATTTTTATCACATAATCGAGACTGCGATTTATGAAACAATATTTTTATTAAATCATAGGTTTATGTATTATGAAACGATATCTACATACTGATTTTCAGTTAAAAAATAAAATCAAATTCACATTCAAATTTTTATTCAAAATTTAATTAAAAAAATTTTTAATTCGTCTTAACTCAAAAACACGGCATAACTATAGGTTTGTAACATGGTGGAACCGATGGGAAATGGTTGAAAGATAAAAATCCAACTGCACTAGTGGTACCTATAAAAACTTTTGAACCGCTTTTTTTCGATTTCTTCGCCATGATGAATACAACGATGATTTACGAAACTCTTTTTTCAGAGAAACTATAAATTTATAAAAAAGATGTTTCATTCAACCAAAAAGCTGCAACCTGGTCCAGTCACAGCTTGAAGCTGTAGTTGTAGCTTGAAAAAAAAAAACATTTCTAGGAAGCATGACAGGATTCCCTACATTATTCAGAGGTTCAACTTGAAAAGCATTGAATTTTACGGAATTCCGAAAATCTTTTCACAATAATGGATTCAATTTAAGAAAGAGCTCGATAAGCTTCGTATTAGAAAATAAAAAAGGTTAACCTCAAACCATTTTTGACATTCTGAATCTAGTTAGGAAGGAATGGGGTGGTTGAGATATACACGTGAAAAAATTAACTATGAAGAAGACATCTGTTGAAAATTTCCCATGCAAACAGTCAGATCGACGTTTTTTTATGTAGATTAACTTGCTTTCTTGAGGCGAAGCAATCATTATATGTGGAACAGTATAAAATGAATAAGGTAATTTTGGTCGAAAATGAGACACTCACCTGGAAAATAATCATGCTGTTCTGCAAACGCTGGGGTTATTAAAGCCATGACGATAGTACACAATACGTACGTCTGCTTGGACATTTCTCTCGACATTTGATTATTGCAACAACTATGTAATTTGTGAACCATTGAATATTAATTAGAAATTTTCTTCGCAACTATTCAAAGATAACTTATGATGCACACGAGTGTGAAAACAATTGACCGATTTTCCATCCTAAGACCATTTAGACATCTGGAATCAAAAATGAAAAAAAAAACTACGTCAGTCCAGAGCGCACTTTTTTGCTGCAGCTGTTTGGGCTTGATAGAAAAATCGATAACTGATTTGAGATGCTATTTAGCAGTTTATACATCGGAGCAAAATTTGATGGAAACATATTGTAAACTATACCTAGCGATATTCACACTTCACTTTTGACTGACAAATTACGAATGCAAAATATTGAATTTTCACTTGCACATTTTTCAACTTTCTTATCAGTGTTGCACTTTTTTTCGTTCCGCTGTGTACAGAACAAGCTCGGAAAAAGGTAATGTCTGTATCAGAGACCGTTCTATTGTAGAACTGAATGAGGCAGATTGAAAATGTTTCCAAAATTACACGTACACTTTGATAAATAAGCAAAACGGTACAAAAAATGTTATTAATTGATTTGTATTTGCATTAAACTGTTCAAATTTACAGTAACTACGCAGAATTGCAGAAAATTTGCACTTCTTTATCGGATTTTTGCTCTAAGGATTCACCAGCACTACGACACCATTACTTAGGGTACGGAACTTTAGCAAAGAACTAATGAATGAAATCGGACATGGGCATATCCAGCGGGATGTCATTCATGAAAAATTTTCTGCGCCGGCGCACTTTCGAATTAACTAGGATCCTTGCTTCACTGAAGCAGGTATAAAAGTATATAATGTATTATACCAGCAGTTGCAGAGTTGGGTAGACGTCTTTTAAATATTTCAAGAAAGTTTGAAGCTGAGACGTACAAATCATTCCAAATAACGGGAACTATGTTATGCGAAAAATCTACGCCTTTTAAAATAACAAACTTAACTTGCAGATACTCGACCGTGCGGGCTAAACGCGCCTATTTATGTTTTAGGTAAAATTTCTGTTTTTTGGCAATACTTCCGTATAATTTCATTGGAAATGCTAGAAACTGATAACTTTCATACGACAAAGCTGAAGTTTTATAAAAATCTATGTCCTTTATAACTTTATGGAATAAACAAAATTTAGGGTTGTCATCATATTGAGGAATTCTTCGAATTGTTCTTAAGATGTTAATTAGAGCTTAGATTTGAAGTTTTAATGATAAAAATAATGTATTTATTCGATTTAACCTGTTATTTAAGGGTAGCGGCATTTTACAAACATGATGGGGGCATACAAAAACACTCTCTTATTCCACTTTCCCATCATTATGAAACCATCATAAAAGCTTAAATTTGTTTTACTTTTAAGGTTCATTTGAATAAGAAACAAAAACCATCCAACTTTTTGTTTTGAACTTCTTTGCGTAATATTTTTAAAAGTCAAAATATTACATCAAAAGGCATCAAAACATTGTATGAATTTCTAAATTTTTTTGAGTTGGTTTATTTATAAAATTCTTTCTTGCCTTATGTTCAAAGCGTATCACCCTCAAAATGCATTGAATAGATATGTTGTCTTGTCAGCTATTTCGTCAAACGGCCGTAGGCGCATTTAACCCGATAGGCCCATTTAGGAAACCTTTCCCCTAAATATGCATAACAAAGATTAGTACGGCCAGACCAACCTTGTTGTAAACACCGCAAAAGATACTGAAACAAGGGGAGGAATAAAGAGTGGAGTTCCCTACCAAACGCTTCATATGCTTTATGTCCAGTAACTTTCTATAAAAATCATACAATGCAGAAGTCTTAAATCGAAAAAAGGTTGGATCTTACCTTATATGTCGTCGACTGGACACATTCTTCGCTTATTCGGAACCATACATCTAAAGTTGGCAGGAGCCGGGCTGATGCTGTTTATTCCCATATCCACATTGTTTCATTTCTATAGCACGCTTTACAATTTTGTACACCTTTGCGATTATTTCAATACTGCACACTTAGAAAAATCCACGTAAGATTACATGCAACGACATGGGTAGAAGGGAATCGGGTATTTACATGTATCAATACTGCTTACTTCATGTAAATTCTCGTCGTATTGGACTGCTGCTTTGTTTACTGTAGGTTTACATTTCCAAGCTCATTTTTAGGTACGGCTGTTAATCCAATAAGAAACACAACAGGAGTTTTGATAACAACTTTTATTATACATCTCACACATCAACTACATTCAATATAAAGACAAACAGTTCACTGAAGATCAAATAATTATTTCACCTCACTTTTCACTTAAATTTTAACACACAGTCCGATCTATTTATTAGTTTTCCCCCGACGACGGTAACGACGGCTGGCGTGTTATTTGCAGAAAAAATGCAGCCATACAATTTCGGCAGCCTTGTTTGTTGGCAGACTGAGAGAATCCGAGCTTTCTTCGTTTATCTTCCACCCTCTGGCAGAATTCCATCCTTGGATTTTGCTGCGGAGTGAATCCAAAGCAAAATATTGTTTTCTATAAAAAAAAAGAGCGTAAAAGCACCATTAATGGAAGTTCTATTGCTTTATCATTATTTATGTTTCACTTACTTTTGTTAAGTATTTTGTCGCCACCAATTATGATTGAATAATCCGCCGGAACAAACAGCAAACGAACAAAGACTTTGTTTACAACTGTTGTGCCGTTCATGCTACTACATGTAATTATACTTGAAAATGCATTCTTATTTGAACCGTGCGGGTTTCGCATGCGATTTACGTGTAAATCTCCTTGCAAATACAAAAATGCTATACTCTTTTTCATATTTCCTCGTGCGATGATGGTTTTACATGAAATGTAAGATTACATTTTTCTAACTGTGTGGTTCTTTCTTATTTCAATTTATTACTTCCTCAGTTAAGGTCCATTTCAATTCTCGTGAAAATGACCGTGGAAAATCTTATTTCCTCAATAAATCAACAATGCGACGAAACTAGGTTTTGTAACATTGTGGAAGCGATGGGGAATGGTTGAAAAATGAAGTTCCAGCCGGACTCGTTCCTTTAGAACTGATAGAACTGTTTTTATTCCGATTCCCCGCCATGATGAAATTATAACAGTTCTAGAGAGTCCGACTGGAATTTCACCCTTCAACCATTAGGCCCATCGATTTCACTATGTTGCACATGTTAGATGCGTGACGTTTTTGAGTTATTGATGATCGCGTTCATTTTCACTTGAACTATAAACCGAAGAACTATTTTTGACGTCCGCGCGAGTCAACGCCTACTCGAACCTCCTCAACCAGTTATTTTTGAATAAAATCTGCTTTCATTTATAGAAAAAAGATTTCTGCTCTTGTACACATAGTTTTAATTAACAGGTTTGTTAAAATATTCGAGTTTATTATTCCTTTTAAAATGCGTATACAGTGCTTTTACACGAAAACTGTGATACAGTGATAAGAAGCCAAACAGGAGAAACATCTATCAAATCCGTCAAAACTGCTTTCAAAAGTAAAATTTCAGGGCTTTTTTTGAAGAGCAAGTTCCAGGAAATTGGTAAAGTTTTCTATCCGTGATTTGAAAAAGAAGTATTCACTGTAAGTGAGAAAGTTGGCACCAGTAGTGCGCAAAATGGGTTGTCTATGTTCTTCTTAGGATTGTCGCCAAATTTTGCACATGTAAACATTTCGTTAGTAACAAATTTGGACGATATCCACGCAAAAGCCCAAAGAAAGTTTTGCATGTTTCTCGAGTAGTATAGGACCTATGCCAACTTCCTCTAGAATTCTAGTATTTTGATTGTATGATTTGGCTTAAGAAATTGATTTCATATTTCAGACAAAACTGTTCTAGAATATTTTCTTGTAGAATATTTTCATATTTTTCCGTTTACATACGTCCTGTTAATTTGACAATGAACCTTCTTCAAAAATTCTAAATAATCTAATATAGGCAGAAAAAGAGAGGAAAGAATAATATAGGTACGTATTGTGAACTGATCGTACAAAAAAAACCATACAGTTTAGTTTTGTTTTATGCTGTCTGAAGAATTCCCGCCGGTGATCGAGCTCAACAACGTACTCTGTATCTACCAGCTACAAGTGTCGTTCGCTCCAAACGTCCGCTTCTTTCGGAAAATGTGGTTCTATGCACCGCGCCAAGAAAATATCTGCAATCCACACCTGATGTGTGGTGTGCAGTTGTAGAAAAAAAAAATTAAAACGGTAAGCTAGCGTTTAGCAAAAGAACTTGTCCATGTGCAAGTCCAATCACAGCTCATCCAAGAAAGTAAAAGTGGGGAGTACCTTATATTAGAAGAAACGAATCATTGACTAAGTTTAGTCTGTTTTCGAGAACCATACTAAGTACCGAGTGGAAAATTGAGTCCGAGTACGGATCAATTACACGCGCGGAAAGTGAATTACATAAAGGGGTTAAAGTGAAGTGAATCGCCGAGCGTACGAGGATTGATTAATTATTATTATGTTCGTTGGTTGCTCCTGATGGAGTTGCAAAAGTCACCGGTGTAAAGCTCTGTGTAGAAATAAAATGTGCTAAGGCTAAGTCAGAAGAGGAAAAAACTAGTTTCTATCATCTCGGCAGATCACATTAGGGATCACTACCTACTGTTGTATTGCGTCAAGTCGCATTTGGATATGCAACTGGCAGTTGGAAACTTTTAGAACAGATAGAATCCAACAGCATTTCGTTTACAGGTAAGTCATGATGGATTGTAAAACAACGAATTACATCCTTTACACGGCGTTCTAGATGCTTCTTCCATACGGGGGTCAATCACGAAATTGTTAGTCGCTGTTCGTAGAACCTCGGCATTGTGAGCAAGCTTGATTCGGATCTAGGTGTAGGTAGCTTTTTGCTTACCCCAACTGTAGGGCATACCACGAGTACTTTCGACAGACCGCATATCAAATGGTTGAATGAGTACGTTCTTCGGCAATCGACAGACTTGGGAAAAGAACGGTTTAGGCTAAGTCAGTACGGATGTGGCAATTCGCGCGGGGAAAATTTATTTTTTCACCCAACAAATGACTGCTTTCCGGTATTGAACGAAGTTTTTTTTTTCCAGTCATGGAACTATTGGTATAACAATACGAAAAGGTCAAGTGCCGAAAATATCGCGGATATCAGGTAACTTATTTGAAACAAACTTTGGAATTTTTAACACTGTCAAACTAATTTGACATTTTGATGTAATCCAGCAGTTCATCATGATGAGACATACATAATTCCACATAAAAAGTATTTATTGTACAAATACAGAATTTAAAAAAAAAACTAAGTTTGAAAATTAACCAAACTATTTTATACTAGTTTTAAAATCTTTATACTTTTGATAATTGACATTCATTTTGATTTTGGCACTTCAATAGATGCGTGAGAATCTTAACTGTGAAGTAATATCTTTTTTACAACGATACAACACAGAAAAGGCATCTCTGAAAACTTGCCAAATTAATCCCAAAATATTTGAGGCCGCAGGTTTAAGGACCTGAAACAATACTTAAGCGGAATCTTCTCAAGAAATTCAAATCTGTCATATGATTTTGCCGGAGCAATTGCAGTGAGGTGTTATTGGACCTCAAATACCCGAAAATAAGCTATATAAGTCTTACCAAAATAAAGGTTTTAAATAATTGAAATTGCATAATACGAGCTGAAGGGTTTATGTATACTTAAAATCATTTAAAACTAATCGATAAAAATGTTGCCCACTTTTATCCTCATGAAGATTATGTAATTTTTATGAAATATTTGCTTTACACTTAAATTTTTATTGATTTTACAAAAATGAACAACAAGTTAAAGCTTAAGAATGTGTTCAACATCGCTCAAATTTTTAAATCGATTGCAGAACACTTGCAAAAGATATGAGGCCCTTGGTGCCAAAGGGGTATAAGTGACAAAATTGGAAAAACCGAGATGGCTACCTAGAACGAATCCTCGACTGCCAAAACATCATATGCAATTTTATTCATAATTTTTCCACTATTTTCTTATTTTTAATCTCGTTGAAAAACCCCTACCAACTGAAAGTAACATTTTGGGTATAGTATAGTGCAGCACTTATTGGATTTAATTATACCCCAAATGTCATTTCCAGAAAGTAGGTAGTGTTTTTTTTATCGGGACCAAAAAAGTGAAATTCAATTTTCATTTCAAAAGTATGCCGTCAAACTGGGCATCATGCAACAGCAGGATTAGATGCAACATTTGTATACCACAACACTTATTTAATTTTTACTTCAATATAATGTACCTATTAAAGTTATCATTTGATGATAACAAAATGATGATGACATAGTTTCTCACATCGTGAGGTAGTTTTTTTTAAGTTATAAGTGATTCTTATAAAAAATTTAAAAAATCGAGCAATAGATGTCTTTTTTTTACATTTTTCACTACCATGAAAAACTTAACCCAGTATAACGGATTGGCTTAATGATATTACCTACAAACTTTATGCTTTTCTTATCATATACCAGCATTGTTGGTGTGAAAATATTTTTCGGACAGTCACCAATTTTTTTTTTAAATAAATATTTTTATAGTTCAGTTACCAGTCTGGGCTAAAATGCATCAAAATGCAAATCAAAGTTAGACATTTAAATCTCGTTTCCATATGCTGGAATATGATTGTTTTGCATCACGCGTTTGTAAAATTCAAAATTTCATCCATCCGAACATTAATTTTTAAGCTTTATGCGTTATGACATTATAATGGATTGGAGTAGGCGAGTGCTGAACCGTCAGCCCGTGTTTTTTTTGTGCGATAAAATTTCTATCAAATTTATTTGCGAAAATATTACAGTTTCGAAGATTTCTGTAACGGAAAATATGGTCATCGCTAAGAATGTGTGATGTAGGGCTTGGTTTGAATACAGGAGCTGATCGAGGTGCCGAAAGAAACTAGCGAAATTATATGCTAAATATAGTGAAAAACATGTTTGATTACGTTTTTGTTATACTGAAGAAATGATGTAAAATACAAAAAATGAACGGTGAATCTCCATATTAATGATTTGAATAATTATTAGTAGTAAGAAGATCCGTATCCAAATTTATTGGTTGTTATTTTATAATTTTTTTTTTGCTAAATAATTGTCATTAAAACTCTACATAAAATTAGTTCCTTTTTTATTATATTCACCAAACAACATAAAAAAGGCATATCTTTGTCAGGAAAGTTGTTGTCAGTGCTATAATACTTTATCAAACTGCTTAATTTCTTCATTAACATGACGCGAAATGATGCTATATAGATTCTAGGCTGAATTTGAATACAAAAAAAGGTTTCATTCAAATATATCAATTCTTTTAATCCGTTAAACACTATTTTTATCAGTTTTAACTCGTAGATGGTGGAATTGAGACCTATTTTCGACTATCCGGGATTAATTAAGGCTGGATGATTTTGGTCAAGAAATAAGTACTTCATTAAAATTCTACAATCTGGCTGCCCTAGCCAAGTAAATATTAAATATTATTGTTTTTTTTTTGCTCAGAATTTTTGGCCGATTGTTTGGAAGTTTTGAACCATATATGGATGTTTATGAAGATTGTACTTACGTACGATCGTAACGGAAACACTCCGAAATACGGCGCGATATAGCGTTAGGTGCAGATTGCAAACTATTTCGAGATAAGCTTTCCGTTATTTTGAACGGTATTGGGTGAGTAGTTATAATTAATGTCCGCGCGATCCCTAATAAATACGAATACCGAGAAGTGCATATCAATATGCCTATTTCCAATAATTTGTCGAAAACAAGCTCCTGTGAAAATCTAGATTATCTTTCCTATTATATACAGATGTCCAAAATATTTTTTTTTAAATGACAGATTTAAAATTTCTCAGTTTTAAATATCAAATAATTAATTTTTCGTTTGTTTTAGTTCACCTGAAATAATATGATTACGATATACACAGCAAATTTTTTTTGCTGGAAACCAGCAAAATTTTGCTGGTTTTTGTCCCGCTGACTTTTCAGCAAAATTTCCAGCAATTTCAATTGCTGGAAAAAACAGCAAACGTTAATGCTGGTTTCCAGCAATTCAAATTGCTGGAAAATCAGCAATCCAGATTGCTGGAAACCAGCTATTTCTTTCAACACAACCGGCAGTATTTAGTATGAAATTTATATTTCAATTCAATAAAAAGAATGGCATATTGATATTCGGGTTTTCTCAAAAGTTAACAGCAGGGGATTTTTTTTTATTTTTTTCCCCAAAATTGAAAATTTGGTTCATTTTTGCGACTTAAAAAAACATGTATTTTTTCAGATTTCTAACATTTTTATTTTTTGAGTTAGCTTCGGTTAGATTTTTTTGTCTATAAAAAATAACCATTTTTCAAAGCTACATAACTCTGTTATTTTTCAACGGAAATTATAAAATAGCACATCAAAATACATTGAAATTTTATCAGCTTTTCAAATAAAATAGTTTTAAAAAAAATAAATAAAGACCTTCAATATGAAAAGTTGTAAATAAACTTTAAATGGCGTCTAAAAGTACCGTCTGCACCACCGAATATTTTGCAAAAATACCATTGAATAGCTCAATTTATGATGCAACTTTCAACTGATGACACCAAAGTGGGCCATCAACTCCTTGAAGAGTTATGAAAGAAATAATGACAACAAATCTCTTTTTTTGCATCGGAAACAAACAATGGTCGAACAACTGCACTCACATATAGAGATAGCACGCACTTCTAACAACATGGAAACAAAAGAACTTATCAAAGCAGGTAAAAAACACTATTTTTTGTGCTTAGTAGGCTGCCCCCTACTCGCATAACAGTTTCATATGAATTTTCGTCATTTTAGGTCAACATAGGGATTCAAAATAAAACACTAAAAAAAAGAGGTTTGTTCTACAAATTTCAAAAAAAAAAATATCAATTTGTGGCTGTCCTTTATGAAATATACACGAATAACAGTTCCATATGTGAAATACCACGGATTTGGTTACTTTTCAATGCTTCTTTCGGCGAAATAGTCTTTGATTCATTGCTTTGAATCATTTAAAAAAATTTAACTCACTTGATGTCGAATGATGTACACGAGTTTTCGAAGGCAGGTCTGACTTCCTTAGGAATGACTTCCTGAGCGAAAAACTATCGGATGCAATCAAAAATTGTAAAAAGATTCAACTTACAATGTGGAATTTACGATATTTAGTATGTTTCTTTTTTCTGAAAATTGCATTAGATTTGAAAAAGATTTCAAATATGGTCGATTAACAGTCCCATAATGAATAAAATTGGTGCTCTCGACCTTACCAATAACCCAATTTCGAAAATTTCACGTCTTACGATTTATTATGATAACCTAGAAACGATTTTCGTTTATGCCGAAAGTGGTGATCACAAGTTAAGAATGTATTCCAAAACAGGAAAAGCTGATTTTCTCGCTTGCTTGTTTTTGCATATGGGACTGTTATGAAAGTAGGGGCGGTAGAGTGTTGCAGCTAAACTGACTTCATATTATATCCAAAAATCTAATAACGTATTTGTTTATACCCAGTTTTGCACCAGGTCACAACAAGTTTTGCAAATTTTGCTGACATTTTTAGAAGTTTATGCGCTCAGTTTTGCATCCGTTACTCTCCAGATTTGATTTAAAATGGACGGTGGAACACTTGAGATTCGTTTGTGAGCGATCGAGGTAGCAAAACACTGACGACGACGACGACGTTCTAGTATGGTAAACCTAAAAACTGGGCGAATGGAGAAAACGGATACGGTAGAAGTATCATATTTTTAATGTCATATTACCTACAATGGGAATGATGCTTTTTACAGCCTGGGCTGGCCATACTGAGCTCTTCGATTATTTCTACATTTGTGCCACACTCTTTGTTTTTGATCAATGGGAAGGATTTTGGTGTCCAGTGCACCATCATCACTGATGATTCATCAGTCGATATTGTTACCCGAATTTAGCCGTGGCGGCTAAAATGTCGAACGGCGGCACGGGCGGCACACATTCTAAAAAGCGTCTTTGCTAAGGCAAGCGGCCCAAGCGACTCATCGGTTGCTTTAATTCTTTTTTTTTTTAGTACAATAGAAATCACATTCAGCCATGCTGATGTGCCGAAGGCAGTCAGCATGATGATAGATGAGGTTAAGGGCCGTTTAGATACCACGTGGACAGAAAAGTGAAACTTTAGGTTCAGCTTTCCGATTCAATATCCTCAAACCAGAGTCAAAATTCAAGAGAATTAGGATGCTAACATATGATTTTCAAAATTACTTTTTGAATTTTGTGAAATTTTTATCCTAAGTCAATTTTAGTTTATTGAAACCGTTACTAAACTTTTTGTTATTTTTCCCCCATTTCAGATTGACACTTGCTCGAGATACTCATTCTGGAAACCAATGTTTTGGTACTATCTAGCTTGTTTCACCGTTTTGTTTATAATTTTCTTGTACCTTGACTGTCGCAAGCCTGCCAACTTTCCGCCTGGGCCAAAATGGTACCCGATCATAGGATGTGCGATAGAAATAGCGCGCAGTCGCTTCAAGACTGGCATGTTATGTAAAGGTATCGAGCGAATAGCTGCCCAGTATGACCACAATGGCGCAATCGGATTTAAAGTCGGCAAGGACCGGACTGTGATGGCCATTTCGGGCGCCTCATTGTGCGAGATGATGAACAACGAAGACTTGGATGGTCGGCCGACAGGTATCTTCTACGAGACCAGAACCTGGGGCCTCCGAAGAGGCGTTCTATTAACGGATGAGGAGTTTTGGCAGGAGCAGCGTCGATTTATAGTGCGACATCTGAAGGAATTCGGCTTCGCTCGTAGAGGCATGGGAGAAATCATTGGAAATGAGGCTGCATTCGCGAGACAAGATTTTTACGATTTAATTAAAGCTGGTAACGGTAAAGCATACTTGAAAATGCAGACGATATTTTCGGTGTACATTCTCAACACTTTGTGGCTGATGATGGCCGGAATTCGTTACACGAAAGAAAACAAAGATCTTAAACATCTGCAAACTTTACTACATGATCTGTTTGCTAGCATCGATATGATGGGTGCCTTATTCAGCCACTTTCCGTTCATGCGATTTTTTGCGCCACGTTTTTCCGGCTATCAGCAGTTTGTTGACATACACAACCATCTGCACACTTTTATTGGAAAAGAAGTTGAAAACCACAAAAAGACCTTCAACATCAACGATGAACCGCGCGACCTCATGGAAGTTTACCTCAAGATCCTAGAATCGAATGAAGAGAAGCCGGAAAGTTTTACCCAAGATCAGTTGTTGGCAGTGTGTTTGGATATGTTCATCGCCGGATCGGAAACCACAAACAAAACTCTCGGTTTTGCTTTCCTCTATCTGATAAGGCAACCGGAAACTCAAAAATTAGTACAAAAGGAAATCGATGAAGTCGTCGGCCGAGATCGGCAACCAACCCTGGAGGACAGAGTAAAGTAAGTGTTTACAAAAAAAGGGTTCAACTTAAAATGATAACAATTTTCAGTTGAAAATTTTCATCAAAGTTAACACTATCTTATGCTCGTTTGATTCGAATGAATGCTCAAATTATTTATAGTTTCCCGAATTGAAAATATTCAATTTCATACAGGATTTTCTTAAATGGTAGTAGTTTCATTGCAAAATGGCGCGTTTTCACTTATTTCACCTAAGAAATTACAGGAATTAATATTATTTTTAACACTTTCAGGTCATATTAAAAGTTCAACATAAAAATCTGCTGCCCCCGGAATATCAATCACGAAAAAACTATTCAACAGTGAATCGAAAGTCTCTTCTATATAGCCAAAATATGAAAAACGAAAACACACTTTTCATGTTAAGTTCATACTTGAATTGTGGTAAACAAACAGTAAACGTGTGAACAGTTTTTTGGTAAATGATTTTAAAAAAAAAGAGTTGAGTTTTTTGAATCAGATTGTTTTTTGGGCCTAACAGTTTTTAGATGAAGAAATAATGTATACATTTTTTTTGTGAAAGTTGAAAGTTTAAACTTGCTCTTGTCTACTTCCTTAATTGAAAATTCTTCCGGAAAATGCATATCCGCACTTTTCGTTATTAAAAAGTATATTATTTTATTGATAGCTTCAATTTACGTTTGCAAAAAATCTAAAAGTTCATCCGGCCTTTAAAAACTTCAATCCTGTCTAATCTATTTCAAAGGACAGACTCTTATTCAGTTAATGTGTCTAGCGTTCTAGGCATATTGGATTATACGAAATTGAATGTAAAGCTTCTCAATTTCTTTTTTCAAACGTCCGCAAAGTGTCATGACATTATTTCATATGCATCACTACCAAATTCATATTTTTTGGACAACAATTTTTTATTTAAATTAACACGATTAACACGAATTAAAAAATGGTTTTAATATTTAAATTCGTTTAAATGGTTTTGATTCGAGCGATAAAATATCAATTCAATCCGTATCACATCTAGGTGTCATTTATTACCATGTGCTGTGTACAAATAAGCAAGAAAAAAACACATCTTGGTTGCATATCGCCCCCACGTGCATAAGAAATATAGGTACTTGGTTAAGAAATAGGCGCCTGATTTTTAAATTTTTCCAGCGATCAATGAACAGTATGCTTTGGTTACTATTATCTTGCAACGACGTTTGCTAGCGACGCCTCGCCCATGAAGACGAAAACCAAACCCATCAAAGTAAGGAAAATTTCTAAAAATGGATGCCTGACTTTTCAATTTTAGATTTTGGCAAAACAAAATTTATTTGTTTTATTCGATCGGCAAAATGACGATCTGAGTCACATCTAGGCGTCATTCATAACCATGTGCTGTAGAAATGAGCTAGGAATCAAGAAAAAAAAATCACATGAAGGCTCCATATCGCACCAATTGCAATGAAAATATGCTTGGTTGAGAAATACGCGCCAAAATATTCTCACTGATCAGTATGCTATGCCATGCTATCTTCTAACGACGTCTGCTCGCGACGCCTCGACCTTGGAGACAAAAAACAAACCGCCCAAAGAAAAAAAATCTCGAAAAAATGGAGCCATGACTTTTATTTCATTCAAAAAACTACAAATTTCATTATTACGGACAATTGATGCGACTTTGTGTTGTTTTTATTCGATATAAACCGATTCGCATGCCTACAGAATATTCTAAAAATAATTTCATTCGAATCGTTTGGGTCATTCTGGAGGAGTAGTACTACAAACACCGTTACAAGAGAATTTTATATAATAGATTTTTACTTCTGATCTTCCTGATGTACCAGAAGGAAAGGGTAGAAGATTGTTTGCTGATGATACTTTGCTTTCAGCCAAAGGTCGAAATTTACGGGTGGTACGCAGTAGATTGCAACAAAATTTAAATTCCTTTTTGAATTACTTAAAAATGTGGAAAATTTCTCCTAACGCTTCCAAAACTCAACTTATTGTATTTCCCCATAAGCCAAGAGCTCAATTTTTAAAACCTAATGAAAATCATTCCATAACTTTTAATGGGGTTTCATTAGTTTCATTTCATTTCATATAGGATTTTGAATTCTAGTTCTAAATCCTGGGGTTTAGTCGTTTAATCCAAGACTTTTTTTACAGCTATTACAGATGCAGTAAAATAACATCATTCACAGATTTGAAGCCATTATTTTTTTTCGATATTTGTTTCTCAAATAAATTCGCACGTTTCCAAAACAATTGAAATTTAGTTAGTGTTGTTTAAAAACAACACTATGCATCTTAGGATTAAATATTGTCATATATTTCCAAAAGAAATTTTGACTTGCGAGACTTTTCAATGAAGTTTTCTTCAGGGAAGCAAAAGAGTAGTTTTCCGAAGATCCTAAACTGATTCAAAGTTGAGAAAATTTATTTTATCATATTCATTCATCATCATAAATGAAATAAGTTTGAGAATTTCTAATCGAGCGGTTTGTTGTGTCCGAACATATCAATTGCCGTTTTTTACATAAACACATCTTGTTAATCAATCAAACTTTCTATGGGTGGACCATGGGGTACCAAATGGCAGTTTTACAAAAGTAGGTACAATGCATAATATGACATACCCAACACAATGGCTTCGTGTAAACTGTTGTGGATGAATGTATACCGTGACACTGTTTGATGTACTTGAGAAATTAACCCAAGTATCTACCCTTTAGAATATTTTCACTTTTGCATTTTATTGATTTCAGCCCAATAATTTGGTGAAAAATAAGAAGCGAATTGACAGATTTTCCAATCATTCAAACAGAATGATTTCGACGTTGTTATGAGATGGTGCGGATTGAATGGAATGTTGGTGAGCGTTAAAAAGTGCAAAACAATGAGTTTATCAAGAACCCGTAACGTGCACACACAATGGGTGATACCGTTCTCGAAACTGTTGACACAATTAAGGACCTCGGGGCTACCTTCGATAGCCGGTTGAGATTTCACACGCATATCACTACAGTAACCGGCAAGGCTCACGTTATGCTTGGTTTCCTCCGTCGCAACACAATTCATTTCAACGACATGTTTGCACTTAAAAAAACACTTTATTGTTCGATCGTCAAAAGTATGCGTGAATACGCAGCTCCAGTTTGGGCCCCGTTCAATCTCTCGAAGGTGTCCAGCGAGCGTTTGTTGGGAAACTTAACTAGAATCCCAAAGTCAGGACTCCCTTTGAACATCGATGTAACCTGATTCAGCTTGAAACGCTATCCCGTAGAAGAAAGTTCCGGCAGTGGTTATCCACATCCATCTTACTGAGAGGCAATATTGAAAACAACGATCTCCTGGATTGCATAAATTTGTACGCTCCTACACGCCCGCTGCGGAATCAAATGCTTCTTTGGATTCCATATCATCGAAGCACGTACGACTACCAGAATCCAATAGACACATGTAGGGTACTTCTGTCCATAATGCCCTTGCGGGGTAAAATGCCAGCGACTATATTTTGATAAATTTTGAAGATTTGCAAAGTTTTTGGTGGATTCTTTTTATACAAATGTGTTCTTAAAACCAATACCTTGTAATTTTAATAAAAATGGTTACCAGATATTCATTAAAACACGAATAACAAATAAATTAAATTTTGAGGTTGCTATCCATCACTTAAGTTGTAAAAAGTGATCAAATGAAATAGGCTTTTACACCAAGATAATTGCTTAAAACATCCTCACCATTGATTTTATTGATAGTTCAAATTATATATTTGAATTATCAATTGATGAAAAACTGTGGTGAATTGTTGTTTTATGGTAAACTGAAGACATATTAAATTTCAAATATCCGATCAAAATCCCCTTATGAATTTATGGAAAAATCGCCCTCCTCTCAAGGTGCTGTTCGGTAAGATGTAAAGAAAAACACGTGTTTTACTCTAAATTTTGGAGTGCAGTTTTCCATGAACACAGACCGATTATCGAAATGATGTATCGATCTTCTTCTTTGCTTAGTCCTAACTTATCATTAGGGTGCTCTGCCCCAAATGATCCGACTTTTGAAAAAGTTATGCGCTGCAGGCTTAAATTGATCCTAGTCCTAGTACAAGATCGCATGTCAAATTTGAACCAGATCGGATCACGGGAAGGGGTCGCTCAACGAGGCTGAAGTTTGTATGGGATTTTGAGACATTTTGTTCCTGAGAAACATGAAAAACCAGTTTTTCATAAATAACTTTGGTTCCTGTCGGCCGATTTCTTTCAAAAATGGGTTTTCTTGAAGCCTAAACTATGAAAAATATTTCATCCGAAGGCTGCATTTCGATCAGAGTTAAGATAAGAAAGTTATTAGGCTTCAAAAATGGGCGAACTTTTTTAACGGTGGTATTCATCACTGTTAATGAGGCGTCAATATGTCCGACCGCCTCGACTCATTAACAGTGATGAATACCATCCTTAAAAAAGTTCCCCCATTTTTGAAGCCTAATAACTTTCTTATCTTAACTCTGATCGAAATGCAGCCTACGGATGAAATATTTTTCATAATTTAGGCTTTAAGAAAACCCGTTTTTGAAAGAAATCGGCTAACGGGAACCAAAGTTATTGATAAAAAACTGGTTTTTCATGTTTCTCCCGAACAAAACGTCACAAAACCCATACAAATGGGTCGCTCAACGAGCCTGAAATTCCCGTGATCCGATCTGGCCCAAATTTGGCATGCGATCTTGTACACGGACTAGGATTAATTTTAGCCTGCAGCGCATAACATTTCACAGGTTTTGAATTTCCCATACAAATTTGGGGCAGTCTAGTGCATAATAATTATAACTTTCGATCGGATTTCAGTAAAAAACGTGCACAGAAAATCGAATCGGTTCACTAAATTTGTCACCAAAAGCAGCAGAAAAATTTGGTTGAAACTGACACATTTCAAAATAAAGTCAAGAATTTTAAAAAATTTTATTTTTTCATTGAGAAATGTTAACAAACCACTTATTTTTATGTGTAGATAAACTTGTACAAAAATATTTATAACAGAATTAATTTATTTTCACTGTGAATATTGTGTTGTTTTCGAGTCGTTTTGATCCAATGTTTTGGAGCATCATTTGCATACACTGTGGCGTTTAACATCCAATGATTTCAAAGGTTGCTTTTAAAGGCGTTTGTAAAAAATTTAATATTTTCATAGTTTTTACAATAACAAGTAATATTTTTGACAGAATATGAGCAGAAAATAGAAATACGAAGCACATGTTGCAATGCATTCGGGTGTTCAGCTTATGTATTCCGCACACTCGGTCATTTCCCTTAGCAGGTGCATATTCCCCCGAAATACCCTAATCGTTATTTTAATCAGTGTGCTTTGATTTTCGTATGTCTAAGCAGTCGTTTAAAAAAAGGGCGAGGTATCTCTTAGAACAATAAGTCTGTGCAAGAGAATATTTTTTCGAAGACTAATAAATAAATAAATTATGAATTATGGGCGATAGGTTATATTTTAAACTCGAAAAAAAAATTCTTCACAAAACAGTTTAATACTTCCGTGCGGACCTTAGATTTCGAGTACAATTCGTTTCTGGAATCAATATTACGTATTCCGTACCGAATTTCCCAATTAAAAAATCAAAGCAGGCCTGTGTGTGCCTCGCAGATTCAAGAAATGGGTCGTTCAGGTACCACGGGGACTGAAAAATTAGATGTTTTAACGTCTCCCCTCTTTCCTTCATGAACAAGCGTGGACATTTGGCAAACCCCTCCCCCCTCCCCGGTTATCCACGTGAACATATTCGAAATCTGTTTTTTTTCTAATCTTAAATTACAATTCTAGCGTAACAATTCAAAAGGGCCAACTGCTAAATGTAAACAAATCGAGTTAACGGTCATTCCGGATGCACGCGGTTGCACTTTACCTAATAAACGCAGTTTCATCTTAAAATCACTTAAATGTTTCAAAACATTGATTAAATTCAATTGGGAGAAACTTCCTGTTGATGCATTATCGTTGGAACGTTTCGAGCTAACTGCTAGTTTCGCCCTCATGAAATGTTACGCTAGAATTAGAAAACACTTCTTTTTTATGTGGAAATGAATGATTTTGAAAAACGAATGAGAATTTCTTGAACTTAAATAACAAAAAATGACGGCTCAAGTGGTGAAACCATCGAATTTCTAGCATAATCTCCAATTAAAGTTTGAATTGAAATTTAATTTTAATGTTGCTTTAAATGTATTACTTTTAAAAGTTTTTTCTAGATCTATATAGTCAATAAATGTCAGAAAATAAAGCCTGCCGTTAATAATTGCGTTTCCAATTAAGCCCTTCTTATTTGATTTTGGTCACCGCATCTACTTATGATCTTTTTCGATTGATGTTTCTCGGTGATTTTGTAGAGGAAAATAAGGCTGTTTTTTAACGTTTTCGGCCTACTTGTATTCGGTCATCATCAGAAAAAAAACTCTGTTGCGGCGTGTTTCCTAACCGGCCGTCGCTCGATGTTTTTCATCGAGCAAAACAAGTAGGCCGAAAACGTTAAAAATTATTTTCCTCTACAAAATCACCGAGAAACATCAATCGAAAAAGATCATATCTACTGAAGTCCTCAAAGTCCTGCAAATCGGAGCCCATGTGGTAATTTCATGACTAGGCTTAAATTGGTCTAATGGGCCATGGGAGTTTTACCTGAACTGCTGTCAAGCCCGATGCATTTTTTTCGCCCACGCTCAACACTCCCATGTACAATCATTTTTTTTTTAATTAACGTTCTGAGATTACACCTGCAACAGAATATTAATCGAAGAGACGTCTTGCTAATCTCGTTTTTTAATGCTGCAATGTGATTGCCATGCAACACAACAATGTTTACAGTAAAATTTTATCCGTAGAAACCTTTGTTTCTATGATTTCAGTAAGATTTTTAAAATAATGTTTACCCCTAAATGTATGCACAACCTTTATGCTATGACGAACAATTAGGGTGGTCGATATTACCGGTTATTGTCAAATCCGGTGTTTCGATATTTGTTATTGATAAAACCGATAAAACAGTTATTTTTCCAAAGTATATCGAATTCAGGTTTCGTCTACTTGCAATAGTATTGGCATAAAATGCTCAGATTTTATAACACAATAGATTTAGCAACTTATTCCATTGGAAAAAATGCTGATGTGTTTTTATTTTTTTTTCCTTTGTCATAAATGTATCATCATCCTCATGATAATCAATATATTTATCATCATTATTTTATTATTATAACTTCGCTGTGCGGTTACCGAAATTTTAGTTTCATATAATTTCAAAAGAATTTTTGTCCTATACTCTGTAACATAGTATTCAGATTTATAAACAGATTTTACAGATTTAGTAAAAGTTTTTATAGTCTTCATGAAAATGATATGAAATTTTATATGCATAAAGATTGTTCGGTAAAAAATGACTTTATTTGATTTAACAAAACACAAACACTGTCACTTAATTTTTGATCAACTCAGAAAATTACAGATTTTTGTTGTCCAAAATACGGATGTTTTGCTCGAAACCTCGGTCGTGATAGTATTCAGTTCTCCTTTCCAAAATTTATTCGTTTTAATTTTGGAAAGGAGAACTGAATGCGAAATAAAAAATAAGATCTATCAAAAAATCATTCAAAATTCAGCAATAAATAAAGTTGTTTAGATCTGACACGTACGATCTATTGTTGGTATCAGAATTTTGTAAATTTATAGAAGTGTTGTCTTGAATAAGAAAATGCTCCAACAGCGTTGGAAATAAACACAACAGAGTTCCATTAATTACCAAAATATTGATGAACAAATTTCATACAAACAATCGAACATGTGTTTAAATGCTGACTCTGTTGAAACATATTATGTTTTGAAACGAAGAAGGATGTTTCTAATCGATTTTCAACATTTTTGGTTTTAAATTCTAAATTTGTTAAAGCCCGGCACCGCTTGGAACTATTTTGATAAAATTTGGCCTGTTTTTTGATAACACATTTTTACATCTTTTGAGCAAATTCCAGTATTTTCGATGAAAAATACAATGATTATTGTGAAGCAATCTTAAATTTCCTGTAGCTGTATCTTTTTTCCAGTCATTGAACACTTGTACAGTCTTTGAATGTTGTGGAGCGTTATTTGGATAGCTGAACTAAAATTTCATGAAATAATATCAGCTAAGAAAGAGATGGCATCTTGTCAATCCCTTTGTGAACGCCACTATAGTTTTTAAGCAATAATCAAATCTCACGTGAGCTTAGATTTCGAAGCTGATTGAACAAAATTTGAGTGTTTTTGCCTGTGGCAGTTTTATTAAAATGTCAAAGAATGATGAAAAATTTACCAAAAATACCGTTTTTTTGCCGTCCAAAAGTCGGTTTTTCCGGCATTGAGAAAATAAACGGTTTTACCGGTTTCGGCGCGATGAAATTTTGTCGCTGTGAACACGATTTGCATCGTGTATTGCACTGCTTGAATGAGCGCCCAAACGGTTTGAATAAAATCGGTCGGAATCGAATATTTTGTACAAACCACCCTCTGCCGGGGTGGAGATGGTTTTTTTTGTTGCTCGTTTGTGTTCACGTGAAATTTGTTTGTATCGTGTGTGGGTGAGCATAGATCCTTCGTCGTGGAATCATCGAATTTGCACAGGCCATTTGTGTAGTCTATGGCCCGCTTTAGATTTTTCTAAAAATAAAATCTCGCGTGAGCTTTCATTACGTCGTATGAAACAAAATGTAAACAAACAGTTTTATTACAAAAAAATACAAAAACTGACATAAACTGTTTGCAATTTTCTTCCATTTAGAATATTTCTAGTCTATATGTCAGATACAAATTTTAAAGTTGCTTTGATAACTTTTGGATCAGTTTTCTGTTAATTCTGAAGATGTTTAATACGACGTAATGAAAGCTCACGTGAGAAATAATGATTTATTGTAGGAAGTTACTTTTTTTTCTCTTAGTAAGCTGCAAAACGCATTTTTGAGACGTTAATAATTACCGACGATACTAATAATTTATCTAACTATGTGAAAGGAATTTCCCATCAACCTTTAAACTTCTGATACATCATCCGTATGATTATATCATTATATGTTGGATTGTGTTTCTCTGGTACAGTTTTATCTGTTTAAGTTTGATATACATACTACAAATGCAATGTTGATGATGAAATATTTGAATTTATTAATAGTAAATTTTTCTAAGTGGAACTGAGTCATGAATGAATGAGACGTTGGCTAATAGAATAGATATACCTATTATGTACCTACTATTTTTTCCTGGAATTTAACAGCAGTACTAAATTTGAGAATATAAGTTATATAATTGAAGTATTTGACGTAAAAGATTTAAAAAAATGCCGATTGTTTTTTTTTCTTTCTCTCTCTCTCTCTTTTCTAGCATGCCTTACTGCGAAGCTGTGGTTCTGGAATCCTTACGCATGTTCATGAGCAATACTTTTGGTATTCCGCATAGAGCCTTGCGAGACACAAAACTATGTGGTTACGACATTCCAAAGGTATAAATATGGTTGTATGGAGACTATGGCCGATGACATAGTGAGAGCGATGCGATGCGAATTGGCGAACGCGGCCAATGCGAACTCGAGCGGCGGAACAAATTGACATCTGCTTCGCCGCGTTGAGTATGTCAGGTTTAAGCGATTCACATGCATTTTCATCAAATGTGGTTCGCCGCATTGAATCGCATTCTCCGGTTCGCATCGCATCGCACTCACTATGTCATCGGCCTATATCCGTTTTAATGAAAGCTTAAAATTATGCTTTTTTTTTTCTCTCTCTCTCCTAGGACACAATGGTGGTCGGAATGTTTCGCGGTATGATGCTGCAACATTGGGAGGATGCTTACACTTTCAGACCGGAACGTTTCCTGAAAGATGGAAAGGTAATCGTTGACCCGAAGTTCCATCCATTTGGCGTAGGGAAGCACCGGTGCATGGGTGAGATGATGGGTCGAGCAAATTTGTTCCTCTTCGTCACGACGCTGTTCCAGAGCTTCAACTTTCTGGTACCGGAAGGGCACCCGGTTCCTACCGATCAGCCCTTGGATGGGGCCACGCCTAGTGTTAAGCAGTACACAGCAGTGATAACTCCTCGATAAAATGATGCTAATTTAAGTTGCATTTTTTTTCTCAATTCACTGTATCCGAAACATCATTTTGTTTAAGAAACAATTCTTTCAATTGTGTTTCGCCACAAAATCTCTAAACATATGAAAAAGACGTTTTCAGTCAGACATCCGGAAATAATGCCGATTGCACTTGTTCTCGACCATTGAGACTTACCAGAGGTCGTCAATTTTGGAGTAGTTTCATAATAAGCTGTTCGAGTTAATGAAATGAAGACAAAAGCAGTAATTTTATTGAACTGAACTAAAAAAAAAAATGCAGAGCCCACTGCGACCAGTAGTGGATCTATTGTGGTAATTACCCCGCGTTATGTCGATGACATAGTGAGTGCAATGCGATGCGAACCGGCGAATGCGTTCAATGCGGCGAACCACATTTGATGAAAATGTATGTGAATCGCTTAAACCTGACATACTCAACGCGGCGAAGCAGATGTCAATTTGTTCCGCCGCTCGAGTTCGCATTGACCGCGTTCGCCAATTCGCATCGCATCGCTTTCACTATGTCATCAGCCATACTGAATGCTATCAGGCTCACCTGCACTATGGGTTGAAGTGACAGTTGATTGCTGACTAAGCATTTTATCTCAGCTCATATATGTTTCCAAAAGTTAACAAACGGCTGGAAGTAAAGTTCTGTTAAAATAAGGGTAGAAGTTCATGAAAAAATGCATGAAGAAATTGGCAAGGAATTTTGAAAAGTTGAGTTATCACCTGAGTGACAAAGTATGTACGAAGACCTACATTTTGAATGCCCAAAGTTATCTGGAGTTTAAATTTTTTAAATCAAATAAAATGATTCAAAAAATTGTAATTTTTATTTTTTTATTTATTTTTTCTTTCTCTTTTAATGTTAAGTTTATGAAGGGATGAATGACATCCTGGTGTTAAAATCCTTATGATCAAATAAAAAAAAATTGGAGGATATTTGGTTTTCAGGAAATAAAGAAAACTAAATATTTTTTTTCAGGGAGCTTATGGCTTTGTCAAACTTTGATACAAAAAAAAATTGCAATAAGAGTACAGATGTACTCTTAGGATTGTAGGATCAGATTAGGCAGTAAAAAGAGCAGATCCAAAAGTTCATGAATTCTGATTCTGTTCTGGGACCATCTAACGAACAGATGAAATTAAATAATCGGAAAGCATGGACTGCTTAGATTGTAGTATAATTTCATCGAAATGCACGGATAAATTTCCTCTAAAAAGCGCTCGTACTGAAAGGTCATTATTAATTCGGATTTTATAGTGCGAACATCAAGACATCAAAAGAAGACGGCAAATAAAGGCGACGAAATATTCTGGGTTAACGACACACTGGTGACATTGACGCTATTCCCGTCTCGGTACTGGGTGTTAAATATTAATCTTAAGTTGCCCATATTTATTCAGTCATAATTAATTAATCGGCTAAGACGGTGAATGTCTTAAAAAAAAAGAATTTTATCTAAACAAGATTAAAAAAGTTGTGCAATGATAAAATAAACATAATATGGTGGTCAAATCGTGCACAAGAAAGTTGGACGGCTAGCTTCGCTGGAAGCATCATCGAATGCTCTTCAATATTTCCCTTCTGAAGTCTCTTTGACAGACCGAGTTTAACACCGTGACATCATCGAATGCTCTTCAATATTTCCCTTCTGAAGTCTCTTTGACAGACCGAGTTTAACACCGTGACATGGATTCGTGATACCATTGAACACTGGAACAAGTTAATAACAACACATTTAATCACAAACTGAGAATTTAATTCGAATAATTTAGGAATTTTATCAATCACCACATTTTGCAAATATCCAATTGTGTATAAAAAAAATTACAAACAGCTTCACATGGACAATACTTTTATATAAATAAGCATTTGCAGAGCCATAATCTAGGTAGGAATTTTTGCAAAACTCCTTGTTTGTTTGGTAACAATAACATTCACATTAGTACACACTGGTTTTCGTTATGTACGACTATTTTGTTTGGAACTTGACATTTATGCTTAATGACACATTGTTTTTTGTTTGTTTTGCTTATATTCGTGCTATTGCGTACAAATGTAACCTTATGAATTGCTCAACAATTATGGTAACTGTAGAGTGGCTTTATTCGTTATGTATACGTAAAAAGGTGCTTCACAAATAACGCTCAGGGTCGTCACTCCATCGATTATCTTTTTTTTTTTCTTTTTCTTCGTTTAATACAAAAATTAGAGCTTTGTCTTAGTATTCTGCAGTTGCCGCGTTGATATTTCTCGTTCAAGTTTCATCAGACTCATTTGACGCCGTTTTGCTGGGTCGCGCATCGATTCTACGTTAAAACTATCAGGCTGGACTAGAACACGGTAACGCTTACGTCACCGAACCGAGTAAACTTGAAGCAAGATCTGGAAGTAAAAAAAAAAATAATCAAAAGTGAACAACCTCCTGGATAGGAATACATACCTCTCTAAGGATTACCCAATTTTGGCTATCACTGTAAACATGCAAACGTAGTTCTTTTATTTCCCCTATTTTCGAATCGACAACTCCTTCCGCTATGCCGAAATCATTGAATATCCCAACCACGAGGAAACCATCGCTGGTAGTGTTGTAATTGCTCCAAACTGGCGAATCTTCAGACAAATTGACCGGTAGAACTTCGATCGTTGTGTTGTAGAACCTGTCCGACGGTTGCTCGAAGCTGCCACTTCGAAATAGATACCTGAGAATAGATTTACCATTTCAGTAATATGCACAGTCTAGTAAGTTAGGATTTATCAATGAAAATTTTCTCACCTTTTAAGTGCCACGGATTCTTTAAATTTGATTTCAATCAAATCGCCAAGCTGCGGCATTAGGCCCCAGAAAAAGCTTTCTCCAGTGTATGCTTTTTGCAATGTATAGGCTTTATAATGCTGTATACCTGTTTTCACTACAGCTGGAGGATTTTTATGGGGATAGAATGTCGGAATTTTACCAAACTGTTTATCTTTCAGTTTTTGTACTTTTCCTGTTTCAATTTAAATAGAAAATAAGAGATAAAAACCTGTTTCGACTATCTTAACAGACCAGTCGTACTACCTACCTTTAAGAGATGAAGTTGTTCCTATGTGCTGAAATAGGGATGGTTTATAGTGGATCCACAGCTTGGATATTTCTTGTTTGCAGGTTTTCTGTAAGTTAAAAAAGTAATCGTTCAAGCATGAATAAAAAATGCGTTCCTTATGAATAAATTTGAGCTTACCGCATCCTTTTCAACACTACAAACTTTTGTATAAATAAGATGATACAGTAGCCAATCAACTGGCTTTTCGTTGAAAAACATTTGGAAGAATGTTATTAGCCATGGTAGATCAGCTGACTTGAACATTTTGCCTGAAATTATAAACAAAAATTAAAAAAAAAGAACCGGAGACATTCAATAGAATCTGGATAATTGTAAATGTCCATTCAGCTAGCACAACTTTGATTTTTTTTTTTCAATTTAACCTGAGGTGTAAATCGATTTTCAGTCTGAACAGTAATTAGCCTTTCATTATGCAGGGTCATGCGTAAAGCCAAGCAGTACACGCCCCTATATTCCTATTTGCTGAAATAGCTGCTCACACACGAAGGAAGATCTGTGGGAAATCGTAATACGGCCAAACTGTGCATTATGTCCTGAGCACGGAAAGTGCAAAGGATATATAAGACCTACGCATAGAGCTGAGATAAAAGATCTCCACTGCTGGTGATCCGAAGCCAGCGTCTTCACTTGCTACCAGCCAATGCTCTCGTCAACTGTGCGCATTTCAGCGGCTAGACTACGCCGCTACGAGCTTCTGGGCCTGCCTCTTCTTCGATACCCATCTGGATTCCAGTCAAGCGCCTCTCTGCAAATTTCGTGTTCATCTCTTCGCAGCGTCTGCCCAATCCATCTCCACTTACGTTCCCGAATCTCGATTTCTAGCGCCTTTTGATGACACCGGCGATGTAGTTCCACGATTGAGATCCAGTTGCCAGGCCACCAAGCGCGATATTCCGCAGGCAGCGGTTTACAAATACTTGCAATTTTCGCGTCGTTACCGCATATGTGCAACAAATTTCGCACCCGTATAGCAATACGGATTTGACGTTTGAGTTGAAGATTCGGATTTTCGTTCGTAGAGAGATCTGGCGTGACCGCTAGATGTTTCTGGCGGATTCTGATCCGGGTTTCGATGTCGATTACGCCTGAATGTGACGTAATCTGGCTACCAAGATACTGGAAAAACTCCACTTTCTCAATCTGTTGTCCAGCTACCACGAAATTGGAACGATTTTCTGTGTTGATTTCCATCGACTTGGTCTTTTCGACATTGACTTTGAGACCTGCTGCCTTGGGGCTTTCGGTGAGGTCGTCGAGTTTGCTCTGCATGTCTTGATGTCTTTGGGCGAGCAAAATAATATCGTCAGCCAGGTCAAGGTCTCTCAGTTGCATATTGTCGAAGGATTTCATGACAACTCTCGGTTCGATGCACAGTCTATCGATTCAGTCAAGACCTCATCCATTACAATGATAAAGAGTAGCGGTGATAAGATACATCATCGTCTCACTCCAGCAGTTACTGGAATTGGATCAGATAAGACACCGTCGAGTAAGACCTTGCACGAAAATGTTTCGTACTGTGCTTCGATGAGATGGACTAGTTCCTCTGGGACTCCTCGACGCCTTAGAGCCGCCCAGATGTTTTCGTGGTTCAGTCGGTCGAATGCTTTCTCGAAATCAAGGAACACTAGCAGAAGTAAATCCTGGAATTCGTTGATTTGTTCCAGTATTATCCGTAGCGTTGTGATGTGATCCACACATGATCGTCCGGATCGGAATCCAGCTTGTTGCCGTCGGAGAATTACACTTAGCGTGCATGTGCAAATGACACACTGTTCACTGTAAATGTAAGTGTGTGCTGGTTTCGTTAAGTTGCATGTACGTACAAATGACACACTTTAATCTTTGTCTACTGCAAATGTAAGAGCACTGATCACACTGACACGACACTTAGAACAAAAAATCAACCATTTTTTGTCTAATTTTTTTTGTCAGATTTTGTAGGTTCGCAATACCGACGGCAGGTGGCGAACCGGAATTTTTTTACGAAAAATGCCCTGTAGGAAAAATGGTCCTGTTTAGCCCGATTTTATCGTAGAAATTGCCTGTTTTTTTTAAGTTGGGTGGCATTTCCTAACTGGGATAGCATTTCTTCAAATCGATCAATGCGCATTCTGGAATCGATATTGCGGACTGTTGGAAAAATTATCCAGAAAACGAAATCGAGTGTCCAGTCAGTGTGCTAGTTTCGTTAAGTTTCGTGATTAGGGTCGCTGAACAGAGTGAAGGAAAATGTAAAGAAATGATGCGAGGAAACAGCGCTTTTTAAAGTGAAGTTTTTGAAACACTTCACAAAAACTGCTGGTGTAAGAGAAAGTTGGAAAAACTATTCAAGATTTTTTTTTGCCTTTTATTTTATTTTTTTCAATGTCTTCAATGCAATCTTCAATAGAAAGAACATAAGCCGTAAATATCATAAATTTTTCGAAAAAGATACAACGGCCCACCGGCAGGACTTGAACCTGCGGAGATTGCACATGCTAGTTAGTTACACTTAATCTCAAATTAAAACAAAATCTATTTTAAAAGAAATTTAAGATTGAACCGGCAAGTTGATATTTTTTTTCATAAGCCTTGGGGCTTATTCTGCGATGCGAGTGACGTGACTCACGAAATTTCACTTCTTCGCCCTGACTCCAGAAAATCATTCAGAAAAGATATTTGTGTATCGATGAGCTCTGAAGACCAATAACAGCTCATCCGAACGAAAATTTTTAGGCTAGAGAGGCTATTTAAGCCACCAAAACGATATGAAATTTCGTAAATCACGTCACTCGCGTCATTGTGAAGCCGTACTAAGTTCATTGATTAATGTGATCAGATGTGATGAAGTACCGTTCTTAAATAATTCTGTGTTTGATTGCTAAACTTTTTTTTCCATTCATTCTAAATAACTATTTCAACTTTCTCTACACTTATTAGGTGTTCGAAAATAGAATCATTTTTATACTATTTTTATAATATAAATTGTAATCGAATGAACTTTGTCAATAGACCACACACACTGTAGCCTTCCATTCGCATATCGTCGCTTACACGAACTGCATGCATCTTCTAGCTTAAAAAAAAACTTTATTTGCAATTTTTGGCTGACTAAGCATTTAAAACTATTAAAGTAAAAAATTTAGAATGCACTCTAGGTTGTCTGACCTTTATTTACATTCCAGAACGATTAAAGCGGTTCCGCTAAAGAATTAGTTATGTTCTAATTTGCTTATTTTGGTTAAAGAAATCAGGGATTTTTATTTGTTTGTTTGTAGTTTAAAAATTCTACCAAAAATCATTTCAATGGCGGTTCAATAAAGCGATGAATTAATAATGCATTTAATTTTAATCATCTGTCACTAGATCGTTGTACAATTATTTACTAAGTATAGGAAATTTGAATCTACTTACTTAATATTGCATTAAAATTACATTAATTAAATTTGAAATTCGGATCGAGTTGCCAGAATTTTAAACCGCAAAGTTTTTGTCGCTTACTTCAACTTTAGAAAATTAAATTCATTTTAATCGATGGTTGATATTTCTGAAAATGCTCAAACGCTTGGTAGATTTAGCTTATTTGTAATACAGATGAAAGTTATTTCCTTATTTTGTATAGATCGTTAGATTAACATGTTTCGAAACATTCTGCTTAAAAAGTAAGTTAAAATAATCATTGACTTTGGCTGTGGTGCCGCTTTAGATGGTTAATATCGACTTTATCGAGGCAGCTAATAGCTAGCTTTTCACTTACCTATAAATCCTAATTGGCAAAAATCCAGCACAAACCATTGACTTTGTTCTTTTTTAGCCGTTTTCTCTAGGGCGTAATTTTTCATAATACTAACAAATCCTTTTTTGGTTAGTATATCGTCTTCTAGCTGTACGTAAAATGCTCCTTTTGGTTGGGCATAGGCCATTAAGTAAGCGAAATCCAGATTCTGCTTCGACCTCCATTTAACTCTCTCCACTGAATCGTTCAGAGTTTGCCTTAATCGAGACATATCCGGGTAGTAGCTGGAAGCTGGGGCCAAAATCTCAATAAACCCGCTATCTACAAAGGTTGGGAACCTGGTATTGATGCTGTTTGCGACCTGGTTAACGTAACCCAACTCCGATTCTCCCACGAAAACAACGATCATGGTTTCGTTCTGCTCTTCCTCGTCCATATTTGCTATAAGATTGTCAACTGTTTCCAGCAGATATGATTGTTTATCGCGTTTGACTGTCGGTATGCCCAACACGATCGAAACACCCTGTCGGTTCTTGGATTGAAGGAAAGCCGGCCTTAGAGAAGCGGGGTCATCAAGGAGATGGGGTAAAAAGTGGAAGGCAGTCGGTAACTTTAAATTAGCAGGCAACTTGGCTGAGGCGGATGCATTACGAATCATGGAACGGGAATCGGCACTTAATCCGTCCAGTAAATTCAAATTTATAGTCATGTTGGGCGCATCGCCATTTTGATTAGAGAATCCCAGGTATTGGGACAGGATGGCTACGTCTTCTTGCTTCGCTCGGTACATAGATTCTAAGTATTGCATACGCATTTGAAATTCAGCTACTCGTTGTGACATAGTTTGCTCAGCTGTAAAATCTTAAATAGAGAAAAAAAAACGCATAGATCACAAGTCAAATAGTTTTGTTACAGACATATATGCTCACCTGTCCCTATCACTAGAAATAGTATAGTGCAAGGTACCAAAACGAGTATAAAAGCTAAAAAACAGCTGCGACGCCTCAGGGGCGTCGAAGTCAATCCCATCTTCATTGCGTACTATATAAGCCTGAAAAAGAGTTTGGAATAGAATCTAAAGGTATCGTGCCTGTAACATATGATGCAATATAAAAAATGTGCAGATTGAATTTAGTTCAGCTGTTTCTCTATGTGTAATGAACTCGATGTCTGGTTCTTGTCATAAAAATATTGCATTGCATTCGTTTTATTGAAAACACTTGGAAACAGAATTTTTAGTGTTTGCGGTGTTAAACTTATTTTGAACAAAAACTTAGCGCCTTGAATCCAAAACGCTTGTCATTCGATTTTGAGAAAAATATCATTGATAACTTATGAAAAAATCATTGATAACTTAAGACTCCCAAGGCGGGTTTCAAGTAGTGACTCAAACGTTAAACTGTAATCAGTTCAGTATCACTCAATGAAAACCGGATGGAAAGGATTGGAAAGGCATCCTCATTAAAAAAAAAACGAGAACTTTGGGGAGCACCCGTCGTACCTACTCCATTTTCTAAACAGTCTAAGCAGAACACTTTAAAACCAGACTCAAGAGATGATTCTAGGCTGCTAACCAACCTGACTTAAAAACAAAAATATTTTTTAACTCCTTATCTTTAATATAGTTTGCGAGTGCATGATTTTATATTTCAATACATTTTTGCAACAAGTCAAAAATCTATCCAAATTCAAATAGTGTTGTCCCTCGCGAATAATTTCAATGCATCACGAACTTAAACATATATCAACGAGATATTTATATCTTTTTCAGTTAGAATATTGTTCTCCTAATTTTCGACTCTTAGTTTCTTGAATCTTGGTTATATCTTATTTTGATTGGCATTCTTGAATAGGATTGAACTCACTTTCTGCGATAAAGAATTTTGTTTAAAATTGTTATAATATATTATAACCGTATCTTATTTTGATATGCATATAACTTTCCATGAAACACGGACATCGAAGTCAACGGCCCAAACCGTACTTTAAAAAGTTTCGCTCAGCAGATTCATAAAATTGGATCAAATTTTTGGGATACGAAAAATGGAGCATGATTTTAGCAAATAGTGTGGGTTACTGACATTCCACTAGAAATTTTTCTCGAAGCATTCATATCTTGATAAGTTATAATTTTGATAGGATTTGTTCTGCCTAATATCAAACTATGCTATCTGAACCAGATATAATCTTGATAGGAGCATATCAAAAACTGATATAATTTAACTATGATCGTATAGATTTTTTGATATAATTTGAGGTATTTTAACATCCTACGAATACTGAATTATAACTCATTTAGATAGAAAAAAAATAATATCAAAATATCTCATCTTGATATAATTTTGTTTTTCCCTCCTGATCGGGATTTCAATGCATCACGCACATAGATTTGGTACCGTATTATGTTCTGGCATCAAATCAATTCGCATTTCAGTTCAATTCATCTCAGCTTGTGACGGACTGACCTCTTTCTATCTTGAAAAATTATCACAAAACACCTCCCAGAATCATTTGTGTGTTTGCTCTATAGGTAAACTATACGAAGGAAAAAATTATCATATAACCGTGAGAATTGCACATTGTTAACTTTATCTATGGATGTAACCCACTATGAAATGTGTACAGCCCAACAAGGCTCTATGAATTTTTCATGAACTATCCTTTGCCATAATTAGCTATTTTGCAAACATTTCCAGATTTCTTGTTTTGTGTGTTAAACATAAACTCATCTTTTTACTTTTTCATATCGTTGGCACTTCAATTAGGCTTTAAATAGTGCATCTAGTATAGATAACTCGTTATAGCGTTATAGATGCATTAATGACGCACGCCCATTTGTGAAAAAAGTTCTGATTCAAGTTCAAGCAATGAGAAAGGCGAATGCAATAGAATTTCAACATTGATTGAGACATCGATTATGCTTTAATCTACAGTATAATGTAGACTATCTTGTTCTAACTCATTTCAATTGCACAATTTTTATTTGCCTAGCAGTAGGTAATACTTTTATGGTACACACCTTATTTCCAGACACTTTTACAGAGTAATACTTTAAACTCAGCTCCAATATCAATTGGACAGTATACTTTCCAGCGGTTAATATCACATTTTAATTAAAAAAGATTCTCGGTTTCGAGAGTGGAAAGATGTAACTTGACTTTATAAGCTTAAGCATTGCGATTTATAATGAAAATCATTTTAAGAGCAGACACTGTGTGCAAAGTGTTTATGATTTGAATTTACTTTCCTCACTGATGCATTACGATCAATACGCTGTATCATCACAAAGGTGTATTGTATGGAATTTTATTTAGGTGTGTGAGTATTTGTTATGAATTCAATTATTACGCCAGAGTTTACGGTTGTACTAAATGTTTATGAAAATAAAGACACTGTGGAAAATTCAATTATAAGCAAAATTGTTCCAATTGGAAGAAATTCCAATTGAGACAATCGGAATTTAAATTTCAACTTTTTTCCAGTTTTTTTATTGACAGCTTTAAGTTCATCAATTTACCAACATATTTACATTTCTGAGAATTTCACAGTCCACAAAGTTGATGAAACATTTTATTTTCAGAAACCAAAATTGATTATTACGTCTTTCGGAGTCCCAGTTTCGGACTAGTATCAAGCAGGGTCTATCGGGTGGGTGATATTTGTCGAAAAATAGATAAGGAATATCAATGGTGGAGGTATAAGATTTAACTCTACCCTTCCAAAATGTTGTACTATCCTTTTTTTTTAAACAGACCGATACCCTCCATCAATCAGATATTTACAAGCAATTGTCAAACGAACCGCTGATTAATCATCGTTTACAATTTTTATGGTATCCTGGTCCGCTGAATAACAACAACGTCAAGCATGGTATCGCGCGGTTTCTAAATGTTTTTGACACAAAAATTGAATGGAAGTCAAACGATATCTACCACAATAACGTTTTTTGAAGGTAGATATGATTTTTTTTAGACTCATCGTATTTGAAACTGCTAAAAATTAGAAATTTCTACAGGAAAAGAATATTCAGTTAGAACAAACGGCGAAAAGATTTTTTATTTCAAACGAAAGTGCCGAGAAAACAAAGGGACATTTCCTTTGATTTAGGGATAAATACAAAAACTTGGTTCAAATGCATTTTTCTTTGTATTCAAAATATTTATGCTTTGATACAAAAAACAGTTTCATTCGATCTACAGTTATTTTCTTTTGCCACAGTGTAATTCAGATTTAGATTTAAAAGCATTTATTCATTGAACCATTTTACATTTATTCCAATTGGAAGAAAATTTATCTGTTGTTTCGAAATTCCTATTAGGAACTTCAAGTAATAAAAAGAAATCAAATCCTTATTAGATCCAATCCAGTTCTGAACCAATCCTTATACCAGTTCTAAAAAAAGTTTCATTGAAACAAATCCGGCTGTTTGGACCTGGGGGAGGAAGACTGAAATTCGATGTGTCGTTTTTTTTACTGTTCGGCGAAAAACCAGTTATTGTTGAAAAGATTTGCAATAGTTCAAATTTTAACTTTAAATGATCAGTTTTGTGTAGGGAGTCATGTAATTCAGTTGTTTAGGTGCTAAATTTTAGTCTTCTGAGTTAATTGCTGCAGATTCAAAAGTAAACATCGAAATAGAATACACCAGCTAGATTATCCAATACCAGTCTGTCCACTCTGTCAGAATATAAACTTTGAACTATATAAAAATGTTGTTCGGTCCATGGGAACCACCCAAAATCTATATCTCTTATTTAAGCTATTTTTAAGAACAATCATTGATCAAAAAAAATTTTTGTATCAGCTTCAAAAACTTCAACGAAATTTGAGCGACTTAATACGCCTGAACATGCAAGAATTTTTTTTTTTTGTTAATTCTTCATTTGAAACGGCTCATACCTTTAGGTTTTAAGGAGCCAAACTCTTTTTGTTTTTTTTTACAATAGTTTGCTTACTTCTAGTTCACTTTTTTTTAAAGAAAAGAAAATAGATAGGGAAATATGAAAATAAAAATAATTATAGACGAAGATCAATAGCTTTAAGGAAAAGATATATTTCGAACATGTAGTCCAAGTCTATCACTGCCAGCACATCTCTCACTGGAACATAGGGTGGTTTTCCTCGGGCCCGAAGGGAGTCTATGAAATTCGTTCTAGCGACAAGATGGACCTCGCACGACCAAACAATATGCTCGATGTCGTGGTAACCTTGGCCGCAACTACACAAATTGCTGCCAGCAATATCAAAACGATAGAGTACCGCGTCTAAGGAACAATGATTAGACATGAGACGGGAAAATATACGAATAAAATCCCGACTCAAGTTCAATCTATTAAACCATGGTTTAAGGCTTACCTTTGGGATAATCGAATGGAACCACCGACCCTTGTCATCCTCGTCCCATTTGCGCTGCCAGTTGACAAGAGAGTTTTTTCGAACTAAAAAGTAAAATTCGTTGAAGGCGATTTCACGCTGATACGTGTCACCTTCCATCGCCCCCACCTTTGCCAGAGAGATGCAAGAATTTGTCAGAGTGAAACAAAACCTAATTAAATAATTGTTTAATGCAAAAGAAGTGCTTTTCAGCTTCAAAAAAGTTTTATTGGAAATATTTAAATAAGAAAGTAAAATGTTGAACCTTCGCACTGGTCGGTAGATTGATGAGAGAAATTTGACGTTTGAAAGATTATTTTCTTTTTTTATTCAGTCTTGCTCCCCTAGGTTTGGACCACGGATACAGATGCTCTAACAAATGAAATAACGGGTCACAAACTGGTTGGATTACTATAATCGAATGATCCGGTCCTAATTTACGTCGACCTGACCCGACCACTGGATTTGAAGTGGTGACATCTTGCGCAGCTTTCACCTCGACTTCATCATCCAGGGACTTCCATCCGTCGGCCGTGATTCTGTAAAAATGCAAGCAATTATAGAAAATTTTCAATATCCCCTCTTTAATTATCATACACTTACCATATACTTCATCCTGAATCCTTCTTATTTAGCTAACTCTGATTAACATTTTCTCACGACTACCCAAACTTGATTCGATTTTTCGGTTTTCTATATTAAATATTCTTCTCACAAGTCATAAGGGCATACGTTGAACAGCTAGAATCCCGAGCCTCGGAGTTGCCGACAGACGGAACAGTCGAAGAACAGTGGTGTGGAATCAAGAATGCCTTTATCACGACGAGCCATGGTACTCTCGGTAAAGTTTGTGGAAGACGAAGTGAATGGATGTCGGATGAAACCTGGAGGATGATCGATGATCGGAGAAAGGCGAAAGTCGGAATTGAGCAGGCATGTACCGGGTCAGCCAAAGCAGCCGCCCGCTTACGATATGCGGAGCTGGAAAAGGCAGTTAAACGAGCTTGTAGACGAGACAAGAGAGCCTGGACAAACTCCCTAGCCGAAGAGGGAGAAAGAGCCGCCGCCATTGGAGATATCCGATTATTATATGATATTTCTCGCCGCCTTAGTGGTGCAAGGACTAATGCAAGAATGCCGCTGAAAAACCGAGCAGGTCAGCTGCTGACAGATCAAACAGATCAGCTCAAGCGTTGGACTGAGCATTTTGATCAACTTTTCCGAGTTACAAATAGCAATGGCCAACAGAACCCGCAGCTCGAGGCGCCCACAGTAAGTCGCATTAATGGCGTCAACTCGGAAGCGCCCTCGCTGGCTGAAATAGAAGCGAACATGAAATCCAACAAAGCGCCTGGAATCGATTGCATTCCTGCTGAAATGCTCAAAGCCGACCCTGCCTTGTCAGCACAAATGTTGCACCGTCTTTTCGCTGACATTTGGGATACTGCAACATTCCCGGCCGACTGGATGCAGGGTATCCTCGTAAAGGTCCCAAAGAAAGGAGACCTAACAGAGTGCGGTAACTGGCGTGGCATAACTTTGATCTGTACAACCCTCAAAGTACTCTGCAAAGTGATCCTGAACAGGATCCAGGAGAAAATCGACGCTACACTCCGACGGCAACAAGCTGGATTCCGATCCGGACGATCATGTGTGGACCACATCACAACGCTACGAATAATACTGGAACAAATCAACGAATTCCAGGACTCTCTTCTGCTGGTGTTCATTGATTTCGAAAAAGCATTTGACCGACTGAACCACGAAAACATCTGGGCTGCTCTTAGACGAAGAGGGGTCCCAGAGAAACTAGTCCATCTCATCGAAGCACAGTACGAGGCATTTTCGTGCAAGGTCTTGCACGACGGTGTCTTGTCCGAACCAATCCCGGTAACTGCTGGAGTGAGACAAGGATGTATTTTATCACCGCTACTTTTTCTCATCGTAATGGATGAGATCTTGACTGGATCGATTGACTGTAGACCAAACCGAGGATTGCCGTGGAATCCTTCAACCATGGAGCAACTGAACGACCTTGACCTGGCAGACGATATTGTTTTGCTCGCCCAAACACAACAAGACATGCAGAGCAAACTCGATGACCTCACCGAAAGCTCCAAGGCAGCAGGTCTCAAAATCAATGTCGGAAAGACCAAGTCGATGGAAATCAATACAGGAAATCGTTCCAATTTCGTGGTAGCTGGACAACAGGTTGAGACAGTGGAGTGCTTCCAGTATCTTGGTAGCCAGATTACGCCTGATGGTGGTACTAAGAAGGACATCGAAACCCGGATCAGAAAAGCCCGATTTGCGTTTGCGAGTCTCCGAAACATCTGGCGGTCACGCCAGATCTCTCTACGAACTAAGATCCGAATCTTCAACTCAAACGTTAAATCCGTATTGCTGTACGGGTGTGAGACTTGGTGCACATATGCGGTGACGACGCGAAAACTGCAAGTTTTTGTGAATCGGTGCCTGCGGAACATCATCCGCGCTTGGTGGCCTGGCAACTGGATCTCAAACGTTGAACTTCATCGCCGGTGTCATCAAAAGGCGCTAGAAATCGAGATTCGAGAACGTAAGTGGAGATGGATTGGGCACACGCTGCGAAGAGATGAAAACGAGATTTGCAGAGAGGCGCTTGACTGGAATCCAGATGGGCATCGAAGAAGAGGCAGGCCCAAAAGCTCGTGGCGGCGAAGTCTAGCCGCTGAAATCCGCACAGTTGACGAGAACCTTGGCTGGAAGCAAGTGAAGACGCTGGCTCCGGATCGCCAGCAGTGGAGATCTTTTATCTCAGCCCTATGCGCCGGTCAATCGGCGCTGGACCCTTAGGTAGGTAGGTAGGTCACAAGTCATATCAAAATATCAATCAATCAAAGGCTGAAGATTTTATTTAAAAAATCATGCAACCGCGTACATCCAGAATGTCCGTTAACTCGACTTGTTTACACTTGGCACTTTCGCCCTTATGAAAAGTTACGCTAGAAGTTTTTTAGTACATATATACCTTAAATCATGGGTGGCCAAACCATGGCCCGCGGGCCACATGTGGCCCGCGACCAACTTTTTGTGGCCCGCGAAGCTTTTTTTGGAAAGCCATGGTCTAAGAATTTTACGTTTTTCTTAATCTGCGTATATGTTTTGGATAAATATGTATATCTGAATCTAAACTAACTAAATTGAAAACAGAGATCTGAAAATCTCTTTGAAGGGATATAAGTCAAAGGGGTGAAAGTGTATGAAAACTAATTTCGAGAAAACATGCTTTTAAATTGTTGTTTTTAGTCATTTTCCATACATTTTTAGAATTTATTTCGAACATACAAGTATGAGGGTATAATTATAAAAATCTCAAAAGTTTACTTAATATAATTTGCATTATAGAGAATCGTTTGGCATTATGAATTTTGCACTTATACCCCTTTGGCTCTGAGGGCCTTATACAATCATATCATCATTATAACTAAAACAATACTTTTACAACAACTTCTACCATTCGTAACTTGAATTCTATTTTAACAACGTCGTTCATCCATCCAAATTTAGTAACTTTTGCAAAAATTGTAAAATACCGAAAGTTTGCTGTGAAAATTTTTCCAATTTGTTATTATTTGCTAAGCTTTATGAAAATTTAACCAACTCCAAATATATTTTAATTGGCATCTTGCTTTGTATTGATGTACAAGTACGTCAATAATGAAAAACTAATCAGAATTTACAGTTGGGTAGTAGAATTCAACTAGATCCGGTTTGGTACTGACAAATCTCCCAGAAGAACGATTTTTTTTACCAAATTTTTTACCTACAAAATGTTCTATGATTATCAAAGAATCCAATTCGTATTCGTCTTGTTTTTGGAAAGCTTTCCCAATTCACTTGACAAAGCGAGATACTGGAAAATTTGAAAAGAGTTGGATTGAGCTGAGGTTGAGGTCCGTACTTTAAAAAATCAATATTATTTATGATATAACTAGAGTTCGTTGGAAAAGTATTCTTTTTAATGTCAAAAGCATGGGAACGTTACTTTATTTCAACAATTCCATTCCGCGGTTTTTTTAAATTTTTCTAAGAAATACGGTGAACTTGGAATCTTTGAAAAAGCGCGGTCATTTTTTAAATTGAATACCATAAGAATGACTTAATGTCACGCTTTTTGACATTTTTGGGATGAATAAACCAAACTTTTAATTGCCTTGAAAAGATTTACCTGAGCATAAGTTGGGAGGAATAATTTATTTCGTATTGCGGAATATTTCCACTATTTTTCAAATGGAGCAAAATTTCTTGAAATATGCAAGGAACAAAAATGATTTATTAAGATGAACCTATACTGAGGTTGCCAGATTTTTTTCAGTGCGGATCCAGGCCGGACTTCCAGGCTATTTTATCTAAAAACCAGGCATAATCCGGTCATCTGTTTTCAAAATTGTCCACCAAAAATCCGGGCAAATTTGGCCAATACACAGGAACTACTCAACAAAAATCAAGAAAAAAAACCTTCCATGGTATGTTTAATAAAATTTTCTCAAAGAAAAAATTCGTTTTGTAGGCATAAATAAAAAAAAAAATTACAATACAATTTGTTTTTTTTTTGTTCAATTCGGAAAAAGGAGAGAAAATCCGGGAATTTTTCACTGAAATTCGAGCAACCGACCGAACCGGACTTTTCCCAAATTTTTTTTTTGAATATCCGGGAAAACCCGGATAAAATCAGGTAATCTGGCAAGCTTTATCTAAACTTGATGTGACCAAGGCAAAAGTTTTTATTTTTATAGTGTTTTTAAAAAAAAACTGTTATTATTTGTTTAATTACGAATATTCCAAAACAATTTTTTGGCCCGCGCGCCAGTCTCATTCCTGAAATTTGGCCCGCCTGTTGAAAATGTTGGCCACCCCTGCCTTAAATATAAATATTTTGACTTGAGATCAGAGGTGCTAGGTGTCCTAATTTTTCAGGATTTGTCCTGATTTTCGTAAGACTGTACTGAATTTTGAAAAACGCTTGAATTGTCCTGATTTTCAAAAAATTATACTAAACTAGCTGACCCGGCAAACTTTGTTAAGCCTGTATTTTTGATATTTTTTTTTATATTTTAGCACTGTTCCTTAGTCAGTCTTCCTTTTGAGTGGATAAAAGCAAGTGGATACCCTTGTGTCAGAAAAAAATCCAGAATTATAGTTCAATTTACAAATAAGTTACGCTAACTTTTGGTTAGCGAACTTATTTTCTTCCGGTAACTTAAGAACGCTCAATCTATCAAGTTTCAATTTAGTTTAGCCATCATTCCTATTCAAAAACTCCTAGCTGATCAAGTATTTCAAAATTGCTGAAGATTGATTTGAACAGAAAATGGTTCTTTTTTGCTGGAGTCGTCATAAACTGAGTTTTTTTTCGATTTGTGTTTACGTCTGTATTTAAATACATTTAAGGTTTCTTTAAGCTTGATCGTCAGAATAGAAAAATTAAAAAATGAATTGGACAAAACCAAAACATTTAAAGAATAATGAAAATAAACTTAATTTTTAATTTTTTTCATTATTTCAAATGTCGTTTTTTCGACATTAATCTTGTTGTGAATTGACAGAGCTGAGTTTGACAAATATTTTACAATTCAGGGTTAACTCTGTAGCAATTAGTTTACTGAATTGCATACTTCACGGGTATGATATAAAAAAAACTTTATGGTTTATTTGTTAAAAATGAAAAAAATCGAAATAATCAATAGTCAAAATACCATTTGTTGGCCTTGATGGATACTGATTACGTTTTGCATACTTTTTTGTAAGGTTTTGGTGATATTCCGAAGGTAGGGGGTCCAGACCCCAGAACGATTGTATCCCATTTACCCGAAAACTTTAGCCCAGAATGAATTTTCCCCAGATAGACAAATACCCCAAATCAAACCCCAGAATGAACAATTTCCCAGAAAAAAATCATCAGAATGCACCATTTACCAGATTTTTTTTCCCAGAATGGACCATTTTCCAATTTTTTTCCCCAAAATAAAACATTTCCTAGAATGGCACAAATCCCAGATTTCTTCCTCCAGTATTTTTTTTTTAATTTTTCTAATGAAATTCTTGTAAATTTTATATGATTCGAAATTTAATTTTTCAAAATGATTTTTTAAATGAAACCACAGGTTGGAAAGTTTCCAACTAAATTTATTTTAGAACCAATATTGTGTTTTGTTTAAGGTTTAGGTACTTTAATTGATTTAATGCTAACCATGGACCTTTACAAAAACGTTTTATTAGTATCCGACTCCTCACGCTGCGCGTTCGAACTTGAAAAATATAATGTCCTTCACGCTGTCGCGTGGCGGACAGGACTAAGGGATCACCCCTAGCTTTCACGCAGACCTAGGAAGCTCCGGCAGACCTAGACCAATGCACAGTGGGGATTTTCGAGCCAAAAAAGGTACCCAATTCAGGCAAGAACGCCTTGCATGAAAAAACAACCATTCTTTATGTAAAAAAACACGAGGAATCGAATGGTCTACACCGCTTTCTGATAAAATGACTCTTAACGTCTCATTTTGCCCGATTTCCCCTATTTTTTTGGGTGTAAAGTTATAATTCCGATTGTAGCCATCTACCTTGCAACAAAAAATCATACAAACCATACTTATTTATGTAAAAATGTCAGCTGAATCGATTGGAGTACTCCAATTTTTGTTTCTACTACGACAAGTGGCTCATTTTGCCTCTTTTCCCCTAAATTTAAGATTTTTTTCAAAGAAATGCAGTCAAACAAAGTGTAATCCAACCGTTTTTCATCATGAATGATCATTTTTGATAGATTTATTCATATTCTAGCTAATCGCGTCACTTTTTTGTACTAGAATGAATATAAATGGCTAAATATCCCCAACCTCCCCTAGCTTTTTAAATTTATGCATAAATTTCACTGTAACAATCGAGCGATTCACATACTAAATGCAAAAACTAAATGATTTAGTGTAAAATTTGTCGCTGAATCGAGTGGTGTACACCGCTTAGTGCTAAGCTTACGAGAATGGCCGCAATCACCCCGGTTTCCCCTAAAATCGAGCGATATGTGGAAAAAAATCATTATAACAAATGACAATGTATCATAAAATGTACAAAAATGATTGAAACAGGTGTAAAACTTATTGCTGAATTGAATGATGTACACTGCTTGGCGTTCAGTTGACGAGATGAGCCTCAATCACCCCGATTTCCCCTAAATTCATTAAATTTCTTTGAAAAATACATTGTTACAAACGAGAATTTAATTTAACAGATACAAAAAACATTGAATCGGGTGTAAAACTTATTGCTGAATCAAATGATGTACACCGCTATGGTGAAGTTGACGAGAAGAGTCACAACCACCCCAATTTCCCCTAAATGTATGCAGTTTCTTGGAAAAAACATTGTAACAAACGAAAATGCAAATGAACATATGAGAAAAACATTGAATCAAGTCGATAACTTATCGCTGAACCGAATGAAGAACACCGCTTAGCACTGAGTTGACAAGAAAAGTCTCATTTTCCCCTATTTATCTTAAATTCATTCATAAACTCATACAATATGAATCAAAAAATCGTAGTAACAAATGAGAAAGCATCGAAAAAGGTACAAAAACATTAAATCATATGTGAAACTAACTGATGAATAAAATAATAGACACCGCTTGAATTCTGTTGATGAATAAAGTCCCATTTGACTCAATTTCCCCTAAATACTTGCAATTTAAGAAAAAAATCTTGTAACTTTCGAGAATGCATCAGAAAGTGCACAGAAATAACTGAACCATGTGAAAAATTAATTGTTGAACAGAAAGATGTACACTGCTGAACGTTAAGATGAAGAAAAAAGCCTGGACCACCCCCTTTTCCCCTAAATTTGAAAAATATTTTGTTGAATTGATAATTGATATTGGTTTAAACATGATGAGGCTCTTCTCATCGATTCGACAGTAATACTCAAATTTACTCGTTTGTTACAATTTTTTCTAGAAGAAATTATACGAATTTAGGGGAAATTGGGGTGGTTGTGACTCTTCTCGTCAACTTCACCATAGCGGTGTACATCATTTGATTCAGCAATAAGTTTTACATCCGATTCAATGTTTTTTGTATCTGTTAAATTAAATTCTCGTTTGTAACAATGTATTTTTCAAAGAAATTTAATGAATTTAGGGAAAATCGGGGTGATTAAGGCTCTTCTCGTCAACTGAACGCTGAGCGGTGTACATCATTTGATTCAGCAATAAGTTCTACACTTGTTTCAATCATTTGTGTGCATTTTATGATGCATTGTCATTTGTTATAATGATTTTTTTCCACATATCGCTCGATTTTAGGGGAAATCGGGGTGATTGCGGCCATTCTCGTAAGCTGAGCACTAAGCGGTGTACACCACTTGATTCAGCGACAAATTTTACACTAAATCACTTAGTTTTTGCATTTGGTATGTGAATCGCTCGATTGTTACAGTGAAATTTATGCATAAATTTAAAAAGCTAGGGCAGGTTGGGGATATTTGGCCATTTATATTCATTCTAGTACAAAAAAGTGACGCGATTAGCTAGAATATGAATAAATCTACCAAAAATGATCATTCATGATGAAAAACGGTTGGATTACACTTTGTTTGACTGCATTTCTTTGAAAAAAATCTTAAATTTAGGGGAAAAGAGGCAAAATGAGCCACTTGTCGTAGTAGAAACAAAAAGTGGAGTACACCAATCGATTCAGCTGACATTTTTACTTAAAAAAGTATGGTTTGTATCACTTTTTGGTTGCAAGGTAGATGGCTACAATCGGAATTATAACTTTGCATCCAAAAAAATATGGAAAATCGGGCAAAATGAGACGTTAAGAGTTATTTTATCAGAAAGCGGTGTAGACCATTCGATTCCCCACTGTGCAATGTATTAGGGCCGCCGCTTCCGACGGCGAGTCGGCGGCCACCTCGGATTTGGGAGCTTCGGCGGCTTTGCCTCGACCCCTTCATCCTCGTTGGTTGCGGCTTTGCCGCATATGAACAGTATTATGGGAACCCAATTTTTGTGGAAAAAATCTATTTGAATTTTTTGAATTTCAGGTTGGATTAATATACAATTCTGGCGAAAAATTTTCTGGAAAATGGTTCATTCTGGTAAATTTTTTTCTGGGAAATCGTTCAATCTGGGAAAAAAATTCTGGTAAATGGTGCATTCTGGGAAAAAAAATCTGGGGAAGTGGATTTCTGGTGTTTGAAATTCTGGTGATTTTTCATTCTGAGCAATGGTTTTCGGGAAAATGGAGTAAAACCCCTCATGGTAGTCATATTTTTAAAAAGAAATTTGTTGGTTGATTTTTCTTGAGCTACATTTATTCAGTTTTGTATAACAAAATTAATTAACTGACAGTGAGTGCCGCTTCTCGCCAAGTATTGGATCATGCTCCGTCTGAAATAAAAATAAAAATTATTTAATTCTTTAACGAAATACTTCATCTCACAGACAAACAGACATGACACTCCGAAGAAAAACTATCAAATTTTTCGCAAAACTGCTTGCATTGCGATCTGGTGTCGACATAGCCTTTTACGACAAAATGTAGCCATGAACCGATAAGGAAAATTTGAAATCATCATAATACCCATGAAATCAAACTTTTCATTTAATACTGTAAACAAACAGACTGGTCTAAATTATTGTTGAAATCATAAGCTTCAATTGAGAAACATTAAAAAAAACATTATGGTGCTCGGAAAAATGCTGGAAAGTGCTAGAAGCCATTTATAAAATATTGACGAACATGCAATTTTCTAGATTACAATGAGTGACAGCAAATTGAAAAAAAAGTTCCCCCATGCAGGTTCTTCCCTGAAAGCAATTTGGGTATCGGGTTTTTTACATAAGAATTTTCCGCTAACTACATCGACCTAGGGACACCCAGCGATTCTGATCAGATCATCAATTATTCCGACAGAACTCGCATAAGAAAATGTAACATAGAGCATGACTATTGAGTACTGAGTCGCCTTCAAATAATCCCTTCCCCTAAATTTGAAAAATATTTTGTTGAATTGAAAATTGATATTGGTTTAAACATGATGAGGCTCTTCTCATCGATTCGACAGTAATACTCAAATTTACTCGTTTGTTACAATTTTTTCTAGAAGAAATTATACGAATTTAGGGGAAATTGGGGTGGTTGTGACTCTTCTCGTCAACTTCACCATAGCGGTGTACATCATTTGATTCAGCAATAAGTTTTACATCCGATTCAATGTTTTTTGTATCTGTTAAATTAAATTCTCGTTTGTAACAATGTATTTTTCAAAGAAATTTCATGAATTTAGGGAAAATCGGGGTGATTAAGGCTCTTCTCGTCAACTGAACGCTGAGCGGTGTACATCATTTGATTCAGCAATAAGTTCTACACTTGTTTCAATCATTTGTGTGCATTTTATGATGCATTGTCATTTGTTATAATGATTTTTTTCCACATATCGCTCGATTTTAGGGGAAATCGGGGTGATTGCGGCCATTCTCGTAAGCTGAGCACTAAGCGGTGTACACCACTTGATTCAGCGACAAATTTTACACTAAATCACTTAGTTTTTGCATTTGGTATGTGAATCGCTCGATTGTTACAGTGAAATTTATGCATAAATTTAAAAAGCTAGGGCAGGTTGGGGATATTTGGCCATTTATATTCATTCTAGTACAAAAAAGTGACGCGATTAGCTAGAATATGAATAAATCTACCAAAAATGATCATTCATGATGAAAAACGGTTGGATTACACTTTGTTTGACTGCATTTCTTTGAAAAAAATCTTAAATTTAGGGGAAAAGAGGCAAAATGAGCCACTTGTCGTAGTAGAAACAAAAAGTGGAGTACACCAATCGATTCAGCTGACATTTTTACTTAAAAAAGTATGGTTTGTATCACTTTTTGGTTGCAAGGTAGATGGCTACAATCGGAATTATAACTTTGCATCCAAAAAAATATGGAAAATCGGGCAAAATGAGACGTTAAGAGTTATTTTATCAGAAAGCGGTGTAGACCATTCGATTCCCCACTGTGCAATGTATTAGGGCCGCCGCTTCCGACGGCGAGTCGGCGGCCACCTCGGATTTGGGAGCTTCGGCGGCTTTGCCTCGACCCCTTCATCCTCGTTGGTTGCGGCTTTGCCGCATATGAACAGTATTATGGGAACCCAATTTTTGTGGAAAAAATCTATTTGAATTTTTTGAATTTCAGGTTGGATTAATATACAATTCTGGCGAAAAATTTTCTGGAAAATGGTTCATTCTGGTAAATTTTTTTCTGGGAAATCGTTCAATCTGGGAAAAAAAATCTGGTAAATGGTGCATTCTGGGAAAAAAAATCTGGGGAAGTGGATTTCTGGTGTTTGAAATTCTGGTGATTTTTCATTCTGAGCAATGGTTTTCGGGAAAATGGAGTAAAACCCCTCATGGTAGTCATATTTTTAAAAAGAAATTTGTTGGTTGATTTTTCTTGAGCTACATTTATTCAGTTTTGTATAACAAAATTAATTAACTGACAGTGAGTGCCGCTTCTCGCCAAGTATTGGATCATGCTCCGTCTGAAATAAAAATAAAAATTATTTAATTCTTTAACGAAATACTTCATCTCACAGACAAACAGACATGACACTCCGAAGAAAAACTATCAAATTTTTCGCAAAACTGCTTGCATTGCGATCTGGTGTCGACATAGCCTTTTACGACAAAATGTAGCCATGAACCGATAAGGAAAATTTGAAATCATCATAATACCCATGAAATCAAACTTTTCATTTAATACTGTAAACAAACAGACTGGTCTAAATTATTGTTGAAATCATAAGCTTCAATTGAGAAACATTAAAAAAAACATTATGGTGCTCGGAAAAATGCTGGAAAGTGCTAGAAGCCATTTATAAAATATTGACGAACATGCAATTTTCTAGATTACAATGAGTGACAGCAAATTGAAAAAAAAGTTCCCCCATGCAGGTTCTTCCCTGAAAGCAATTTGGGTATCGGGTTTTTTACATAAGAATTTTCCGCTAACTACATCGACCTAGGGACACCCAGCGATTCTGATCAGATCATCAATTATTCCGACAGAACTCGCATAAGAAAATGTAACATAGAGCATGACTATTGAGTACTGAGTCGCCTTCAAATAATCCCTTCTTAAGTTAAAAACGACAATTTTTGGCATGATTCTGTATTTGTTTGTTGAACATCCTCTTTTTGGGCAGCAGCTTAATCAACAGGAACAGACCCTTAAACGTCGAGTTTAGTCATGTGCCTTAAAGTAAATAAACACAGCCTTACAGAAAAGGTATTTGATTGTAGTTTATTTCAATTTTTTTTCATTTAGGTATATTAGAAACATTGCTTCACATTTACTTTAAAACAAAAACTTCACAGTTGCAGCCAAATGATATGGATATGAAAAAACTGAATTTTTTCCTTATTATAATCCTTTTTTTTTCTTGGGCTAAAATAAAGCATGGATCATCCAAAATCTGGACGCACTGTTTATTATACCATAGCGCTCCTAGTTGTCGGATCTGGAATGTTTTGACAGTACTTTGTTTGGAAATGTTTCCTCTATCAGTGCTGAAAATTTCATAACGATTCGTTTTGTTCCAATAAAGTTACACGTAATGGAAGCCGCGAGGCGAAAATTAATTTTGGACACCCACGTCAAAAACCGTGAAATCTGATTTTGGGCGGCTTCCTGGCCAAAAATTTTACAAAGCCACTGGTCGGGGTGATGTCCCCGCCAAGTTTAAATTCATTTTTGCCGATAAGTTGGCAAGAAAGTGTTTGATCTGGCAAGGTATTTGCAGCTGCGGGCGAAAAACCCCGGTTTATTGTGAAAAACAAGAACATGGACTCCGAAATGTACAAGGAGGAGTGCCTTAAAAAACGTTTTTTTTTTTCGTACATTAGAACTTACAAAGGACCAGTAAAGTTTTCGCCAGATTTGGCAAGCTGCCACTACAGCTAAGAGGTACACACGTGGTATCGGGCCAACGGGTGGATTTTGTCGAAAAGGACATCAACCCACCCAACTGCCCTCAATTCCGCCCTATCGGAAAATTTTGGGTAATTGTCAAGCAGAAGATGAAGAACAATGGTAGGACTACTCGGGATGCAACAGAGATAAAGAGATTGTGGAACAAAATGGCCGCTGAGGGCAGTGAATGGCCGCTGAGGTCAGTGCATAGGGTGTCCAAACTATGATGAGTGGTTCTCGACGAAAAGTTCGAAATTTCATCAAAACAACATCGAAGTAATTTTTTTCTTATTTTTCCTTTGAAGTGCAATAAAAACCCTACATTTTGATTACAAAACATTTTTATTTCGCTTACATACATACAGTGAGCGAAATAAGAATAGCACCACTATGTGTTTTGCTTGTTAAAATATGAATGTTTGAAAATCACCAAAATTTTCTTCTCTATATTGTTTTAAATTGTTTAACGGATAAATGAAGCATAAGTTTACTTTTTTTGGATGTAGCAATTGGCGTTGAGGACCAAAACTATGGAAAAAGGGTGCGAAATAAGAATAGCACCACTTGTGTTTTTCAACAAAAACAAGATTATTTCTTAAAAATTTACCGTGTAAACGTGAATAATATTGCTTCTACGAATTATTTGAATAGATTACTGTATTTTAAGGAGTTTTCTAGAATTTCAAAGATTTTCAAATGTTTATAAAGGGGGTTTTAAGAGATGCTCCTCTAGCGTTTAGGAATTTGATACTTGAGCTATAACACTTTATCAAACTGCTTTATTTCTTCATTATCATTCATAAGTATGATGCAACATGACGAAGCGTAGATTTGAGGCTGAATTTGAATAAAAAACAGGATTCAAATTCGAAAATACTGATGTTTTTAAATAGTCAAACGCTATTTCTCTAGTTTCAAGTTATAGATGGCAGCACTATCTTGCAATTAAACCGAATTGATGCCCATTTTCGAATATCTGGGATTAATTCAGGTGTGCTGGATGATTTTGGTCAAGAAATAAGTACTTGGTACCGTGTGCCCGCCTTGGAGATTCTAAGATCACAATATCAAAAAATAATAATTTCATCAAGGACCGATAAAAGTGAATTTCTTGGACCGATAATCAGAATAATTTTGTACTTTCCTATGGAGCATGATGAACCAGATAGCTAGTAGTATTATTGGTATGATTTGAAATTGAATCGGAAGTTGAGATGAGCAGGAATTTTGGCGGTAGTATATTCTTGTGCTGGTGATTTTTTTTTTTTGCAAATCCGGAAAAGATTTCTGCAGCGTGAACTCCAACAAAACTGTGCTGGAAAACTACCTCGAAATGATGAATATGAACCTAAATAAACTTTAAAAATCAATATTAAGACCCCATTTGGTTTTAACGACAATATAGTGCTGCCATCTATGACTTCAAACTGGAAAAAGTGATGTTTACTGAAAAAATCGAAGTTTATGAATTCCAACCTGTTTTTTTCTGATTTAAAATAAACCGAAAATGTTTGATTCATCATTTTATGTCATTTAAATGAAGAGAGAAAGTAGTTTGGAAAAGAATTACAGCTCAAATACCAAATTCCTTAGTTCTAGAAGAGCATCTCTTAAACCACCATTTTAAAACGTTTGAAAATCTTTGGAATTCTAGAAAACTCCATAAAATGCGGTTATATATTCAAATAACTCGTAGAAGCATTATTATTAACTTTTACATGGTAATTTTTAAGAAATAATCTTGTTTTTTGTTGAAAAACACAAGTGGTGCTATTCTTATTTCGCACCCTTTTTCCATAGTTTTGGTCCTCAACGCCAATTGCAACGTCCAAAAAAAGTAAACTTATGCTTCATTTATCCGTTAAACAATTCAAAATAATACTGAGATGAAAATTTTGGTGATTTTCAAACATACATATTTTAACAAGTATAACACATAGTGGTGCTATTCTTATTTCGCTCACTGTAGCTCCGAGATAGACCCTTTCTATTGTGTCCAGATTCTGCGTGATCCATGCTTTATTCGATACTGCTATCCCATTCCTTCTTCCACTCTTACCGATAAGCCAGAAGTAGGTTCATACATTCTGTAAAGGTTGGCCATTTCTCCAGATTTCAACACAAAATTAATTATCGTTTGTTGTGGAACCCAACTCTTTCGGTACCACGGGACACGGACACACGAAGTGGAGTATCTACGGAGTTTTTTGAAAATTTCAAACTAAAAAGCTTTGCAGATTTGTTGATTTAAGTACAACGTAGTTTGTTTACTTTCAAGTATTTTGTGTGCAAAGCTCCAAGGGGATATTAAAAACAAACAGCTACTATGATGAGAAAGTTTAATTTTCAGATCAGTGCATCCTGGTGGCGACATTGCCTAGCTTTGAGAAATCTTGAATCGGTTTGCGAAAACCGGAAACAGAGTGTCCCGTTTGTTTATCTCGAATATTCCAATATTTTGAAATATACCTTTGGTTCTAATCGTTTGAATGCTTCATTATAGGAGACAAACACTTTTCGCGCGCAACGAAAAATAATGAGCAAAAACAAAAATAAATTCGAGTTTGACAGATCGATTGCTGGTTCCTCAGCAATGAAGTGCTGGAAAAATCAGGAAAACGGAGAATGTTTGCTGGTTTCCAGCAAAAAATTGGATTGCTGGACTTTTCCAGCAATTTTTTTTGCTGGAAATCGAGTCAAAAATTTACTGTGTAAATCTGGAGTTGTCTCGAAAAAAAAAAACATTTTCGGGAACTTTTTCGGATAACCGCTCCAGGAAAGTCGATTATTGACCAACATTTTTTTCAAGTTTATACCAGATCACGACGTTTTATGCATTTTTAAGTCATTTGGCACCAAAATTAAAATTTCGACTTCCTTTGGCACCCACTTAGGTGATTTTTGAGGTGGAAACCCCGAAACTTTGAGGTACCCCTAAATCGAGTCCGATTGAGCTGAAATTTTGCACAAGTCAATTTTTGGGCCAAACTTCAAAATGTACATACTATATGGTAGGTTTTCAAAATTCGACATGACTCATTTGGCAGCCACCTTAATGTAAGTCTCCCTTTTACTCCACGATGAGTGTGTCAAGAAATGTTTTGTCATGTGCCACCATTTGGAGCAGTTTCGATCAATTGTCTTATTTTTTCGCCAAAACCATAATAAAAGAATGTATTTGGCACATCACTTTTTGTAATATTCCCAAACTGCACTTGTCGTGGTATGAAATTTAAAGAATTTTTCAAGCTTCAATTATAATTTTAAAAAAACTGCAACTAATAGGTCAAGAAATAAAACAGCAAATCTTTGTAGATTGCTTAACACCTGAAGTTTTCCCCGTTTTCGTCCCAATTTACCCCATTTTACGGCATGGTTTCATCATGAAATTAAAATTCCCAATTTCAAACCTCGCGTTCGCATGGACTTGTGCACTACTTTTTTTTTCATAGAAACACCACAACGCTTACGTTTTACGCCAAAAAAGATATATGGTGCTGATTTATAACAATTTTTTTTCAGAATTTGTTGATCGAATAAGATGTTTATTTCTTGTTGTTCGTAATGTGGCGATCATTTTTTATATATATATTTTTTTAAAGATGACTCTTCTGCATTTCCAACGTAGCCAATTTCTTCCGAAAGTTCAATCGATATGAATAGTTTGCTTCCGTTGCATGAATTGGTACAGTAAATTAATTTTATTACTCAAACGGTCACGAATGTACTACGATTGATGGTTCAAACACAAACTGTTTATCGAAATATTCGAGTACAGTAAACGAACGCATTCTAAGGCAAAAACCTTAGATATCCATTTCTATTTGAAAGCTATCTTGAATATAAATCAATTATTATTATAATGACCTAGTTGATAAATTTTCTAAGTTTTAGGCTTCATTTTTCGTAACTGTCATCAATTTAAATTACTGTATTACACGCATCAGAACAGAAATGCGTCGTTGACCATCACGCTGAAAGTATCCAGTGATAAGCTGTACCGCAGAAAATTTCAAAGACATGAATCAAGCCCTTCCACGCAACTACAGAAAACGAACTATATTTAACAGGGAAATGTTTACTAGCACAATTGACACCATATAGCCCCATCCTTGAATAAAATTGATCCACTATCTTCATACAACAACAACATGGTAATTAAAACAGAGAAACATTCCATCGAGCCAAAATGAACCACCATCAGTAGTAAGTTGTTATCCTTTGAGCGAAGAACTTCCTTGCTTTCGTTGTCCACGGTCTATGCCAAAAATTGTGTTGATTGTGTAATCCAAAAGTTCAAAATAGTCTGAGACATGAATTACAAGACGGTGGATAGTGGTCAGTTGAAAAACTTCTAGCTAAGTACAAACACCGTTCAAAAAAAAAAAATCGGATAAGTGTTCTCCATACAATTCGAACATATTTAAGATTGAATTTTAAATATCAAGTAATCGCCTGTTCGAACCCAAACCTTTTATAAGAATTGACATAAAATTGAAAATTAACTCTCCGGCCCGGTTGCCCCGGATTTCGATGAAAATTATTTGCAAAATCTACGAAAAACTTAAATTGAGTTATAATAATTTGTATGTATATTTTTTCGTCCACCAACTAATTTTTTGGGCAAGTTTTGTTGAAAACAATCAAGCATGGTTTTTTTTGATAGCCTCAAATATGATTTAAAACCTGCTGAAATGTTTCGGTAAAAAAAAAACAAGATCTTTTTCTTTTTATTTTTTGTTGATTTTTCTCTGGATTTTGATCAAATTTGTCCAGATATTGACCCTATTTTGGGTTGAAACTTATGAAATCGAATGCCCGGATTATGCCAGGTTTGTAGATAAAATTGCCCGGATTTGAACGCGGTATAACGGTATTATAAAATTATTGTACAAATTTGAACACAACACTTTTGGTAGCTCAAAGATTCTTAATTTGTAAAATTTCGCCCAGCGAGTTTCGAAGAGAGCCAAACGACAGTTAGGGGAAAGGTTTCCTAAATGGGCCTATCGGGTTAAATGGCCCTACGGCTGTTTGATGAAATGGCTGACTAGACAGCTTATCTGACCAATGCATTTTGAGAGTGATACGCTTAGAACATAAGGCAAGAAAGAATTTTATGAATATTCAAACTCAAAAAAACCTAAAAAATCATACAAGGTTTTGATACATTTTTATGTAATATTTCGACTTTTAAAAATAATACGTAATGAAGCTTAAAACAAAAACTAGGATGGTTTTTGTTTCTTACTCAAATGATCTTTAGAAATTAAACATATTTCAGCTTTTGTGGAGGTTTAATAATGATTATATAGTGGAATAAAAGAGTGTTTTTGTATGCCCCCATCATGTTTGTAAAATGCCTCTATCCTAAAATAACAGGTTAAATAGAATAAATAAATGATTTTTATCATTGAACCTCCAAATCTAAGCTCTGAATAACATCTTAAGAGAGAATTGAAGATCTAAAAACAGATTTGATAAAGTTTTTCTCATGGATGAACTGCCCCCATAGTATGGCAACCCTTACTTTTGTTTCATTCCATAAAATTATAATATACATAGATTTTTATAAAACTTTAGCTTTGTCGTACGGAAATTATTACTTTCCAGCAGTTTCAATGAAATTATACGGAAATATTGCCCAAAAAACAGATATTTTGTTCAAAACATAAATAGGCGCATTTAGCCCACACTTACAATAAAATCGTTTTCTTGGAAACAGAAGAAAATTTTAACATGAAAATTACTCCATTGTATAGAAAACAGATGCATGCACACGTGTTTATAGTTTTTGTACACATATTCGATGTGGTATTTGATTAAATCAGTGTTCTGCTTAATAGGCGCATATAGCCCGCTCCTCCCCTACGACATGTTGTGTTATTTAGTTGCGAAAATGCCGGACGACAGGGACGCAACGAGCAAAGTGGTTGGACCAAGTGGAGCGTGATCTGGCGTATGTGGGATGCCCGAGAAGTTGGAGAACGGTTGACATGGACCAAGTGAATTTTACTAATTATGTGCCTCGAGTTATGTCGTGAGACAGAATACTATGTTAATAAAAATAATAGTTAAAACATAATTTGTCTTAGGCAATTTCATAACCTCTAGAGCAATGAATCACAGTTCACTTTTAATTATTAAAAACCTGAGTCTAGACTATACCAAAAATGGATCGATTGTAAGAAAAGAAAAAGATTCTCTGAATATTTATATATTATAACCTTTTCTGATACTCAGACTCATTTTTCCAGAAAAAAAGCACTAGGATTGATTTAAAGCCGACAAGTTTTAGAGCATTTTTTTTCTAATTTTGTGTAATCCGCATTAAAAGTTTAAAATTTAGATTCAGAATTCGGATTCCGAATCCATGATATTTTTATGTGATTTGTCGACCGTGAAAGGATTTTGTGGGATACTTTTCTCGGTTAGCAGTCTATTAAATAGCAAAAACGACTACTTGTGCAAATCTTTTTCAAACACTACACATATTAGAAAAGTCAAATCAAAACACAAAACTACGAATAATGGAACACATATCCAAAAACACGAAATAAACACCAATACACAATAGCCCAAATCAGATAATAACAAAAATTGTAAGTGGAAAGTGAAAACTGTGAAATATTGATGCTAAAGAACGAAAAGTTCAAACGTTTAGGACAAAATGTATTTTTACCCGCTAATATTTTACACAGTAAGTTACGCATTCATACCATATTCTTACAAAATTATTAACGAACAGTTCAATATTATAACTGTAGCCGACATTTTATCGGTAAGAAATTTTTGTTATTTTTTATGGTTTTTTTTATCTATGTAAACATACAATAAATTTTTTATGTAGTCCCTGGTGAAGATCCAAAGAGGATCGAATCGTTGGAATCATAGATAAATAATCGCGTTTGCTGAAACTGCTAGCCGAAAAAGTATCCCACAGAATCCATCATAAGAATTCAGATTCATAATTAAGGATACATCATTCAGATTCAGAATTCAAATTTAGAACTCATATTAGGAATTTAAAATTCAGATTTAGAACTCAATTTCAAAATTGAGATTAAAAATTCTGAATTTAGACACGAAATTTAAGTATGGAATTCAAAATCAGAGTTCATAATAAAAAAACAGGTTCAGAATTCAATTTAAGATTCAAAATGTAGACCTAAATGCTCGAGAGAAATATCTCACTCGATAAGCATACAGTTGTCTCTTTTATTTTTGTGGTACATGATCAGATATGGATATCAGATATGAACCTTATATTTATGCTCGAATTCAATGTATGTAAAGCGTCATAAAACAGAGCATTCATGCCTAAATATAAATTTTACTAACATCAAGCACGACTTACGTATTTGCCTTGCCATTAAAGCGACAAAACTGTTGTGTTGTGTACCTATATGTAAATAATATCCTCATACCTCATGCGTAAGCTTCCATTTTTGGAACAATAATTATTTTGATACCTACAGTGAATATATTTTGTGGGAAAAAAACTCAGATAGAGTTTCTCATGTTCTGATGCCTTGCTGGCTAAAAATAAATTTTCTCATTTCCATACTCTACTCTTATTGATAGGAACATCGCCGACTCCCCCTGCTCGATGGAGTACGAAATCGAAAGGATATCTATCCAGGAAGATGCATCATGTTCGTGGCAATAAAACAGGTGAGAAATTCAAATACGCTTTAACTATTCGACATTTGAAATAATATGTTGATGTTTTGCCATTTGTCATTTTTGGAAGTTTCTGGAATTTTTGATATTCATTGCCATTTTAGCTGTTCCTGCCATTCATGGCGTTTTTTATTGTTGTCCTTGTTGACATTTTATCATTAAGCCATTTATTTCCTTCCTTTTGATAATTTTGGAATCTTTGGCATTTTTTTTTTTTCGTTTCCGTTATTTTTATCATATTTGTTTTCTTTTGCCTTCATTGCCGTCATTTTTTCGTCAATATTTTTATTTTTGTTATTTTCAGTTTCGTCATTCTTGTATTTTTGTCAATCCTGACATCTTTGTATTTTTGAAATTTTCGTTAATAAAATCCTTATATTTCCTCAGCTTTTGAAAAGTAGAAAGTTTTGAAATAGAAAAATTAAATTTAAACGAATAACTCGGATAATTCAACTTGACTAGACAGTTTATTAAGCGAATCTTATCTGGAAATATGAGCTATATTTAAGAAAACCATTGCTAACGTTTGCTTTCACTTTCGCTATATCAGAAAAATAAAAGTTTCATAAACAGTTACAGGAAAGAAGGCAGGCAATTTATTAAACAAAAATTTCTTTACCATTTGTTTCTATTTTTCCTAAATGGGTGTGTTGCAAGTTTGTAACGCACACATGGGTTAAGCTTGTATGTAATAAATAATCACATATTTTTGATATATTATTCGATTAAAATGTCCTTTGGAGTTTCCTGACAAAGTTATCTGGTTTTCTTTATACATAGTTCATGCCCTCTACCCCTTTTTTTGATGGGGGCCTTTGTGTACTTTAAATTGTCTGAAGATGCAAATGTATACATTTTTACTTTAAACTTGATGAGAATTACTTATCAATTGATTGAATTCAACCGAATTTTGTCGTATTTAACAATTATTTTGTATCGGAGTACTTTCGACCTTAAATGGGATGGACTCAAAACTTTACAGGAGCCATTGTATGCTAAAAAAAATCAACTCTTTCTACTGAATGAAAGCAATCGAAAGATTCCTTTTAATTCAACCACCGGTATCTGAACTTTTCTTATACGGTGGTTGAATTAGAGGGAATATTTTGATTTCTTTGATTCAGTAGAATTATTTAACACACATAGGCTCACAACACATATTAGAGTGAAGAACTCTTTCTATTTCTATACAGATTTTGGTAATTTTTTATAAATTTCGAACAGCGATTAAACGCTTTTAAAAAACATCTCTAGAGGTTTCTGTTATTGTGAAGATTGTGACGTGAACTTATAAATGCAATCCACGAAAATTTTCGACTTGCTTCATTTGAAGTTATAGTAGCTCTAAAAGCTACCTAGCTAATTTTAAACACAAATTCCTTTTAACTTCAACATTAGAACAATTTTGGTAATCCGTTCCCCATAAAAGATACGCATTATAATTAGCTAAAATCTTGCTGAATAAAAAAATTGACAAAATATCACTCTGAAAATATATCACAGAAAAACTGTTTTTTAGGATCCCCCTGACTTCATTAAAAAAATGTCTTTAAACTTTTAATTTACGAGATAGATGTTTGGTGTCTCCGACAAAATTAAAAAAAAAATGTAATGTAGGCCTCTATCTTACCACAGTTAGAAAATAATTTTCGTATCTTTGAAATGTTATGAATAACATTGAAATTATTTAATTAAAAATGACCGCCTTTTGTTGTTATAAAAGTTAGTAAAGACATGAAATGTGTTGAACTTGAGGGGAAAAAGCTAATAATAGCTACCCACTAAATTTCATTTCTGGACCATTGTTGCATTTGAATATACACATGAAGTTTTATCCTCAGTTTAGGGTAAAAATTTCAACCCTGGATAAAATCTAACTCAAAGATTAAAATTTCAGTGTAGTTTAAATCAAATTTCTATATAAAGTAGCATATTTCAGCATTCAAATGCAGTGAATGTAATATTTCTGAGTATTTTCTGATGACTGTTTTGTTTCTTTTTTCTTTGAATTACGTAACCGTTGACCGTAGTATAATATATCATATTTTACCTACTTACATGACAAGAATTACAGTACTATCCATCACAGTACTAAACATTACGTCCAGAAGGTTCGAAAGTTAGAAGCGATGCAGCGATTTTGGGTTGTAGTGTCAAACTGACACTCCTGAAACTTTAACAAATGCCGAAGCCTGGTCCGGAGGAAGGTTAAGTTGGTAGCTTCCTGCGAAAAAATTAAGAAAAATAATTTAAACAATTTGTTAATTTCGAACTAAACTATAGTTTGTAAATCAACACTAGATGTATAATGTGATATTGCTATTTTGTGTTTCAAGTTTCAATAATTTCGGTTATGCAAATCTTGTCTAATGTAACGTAAGTGAGATAGACAGTTGTCTCTCCGCTGAAGGCTGCACTCTACGACAATTTGTAGATGACGTCGTGGTGTCGTCACAGGATTAGTCTCTGAGTCTCATCTGCACAAACCTTTAAGCCTAGTCCACACTAGGCAACTTGGACTGCGATTTCGGTTGCTGAGACTTGTTTATGTTTACATCTTGGTTGCTGAACGTCTCCCATACCTGTCGGGAGACTTGAGACGAGACATCATCAAATGTAAACAAAAACAAGTCTCAGCAACCGAAATCTCAGTCCAAGTTGCCTAGTGTGGACTAGGCTTTACAAGATACTTTAGACTAAGCTTGCCAGATTGCCCGGTTTTATCCGGGTTTGCCCGGATATTTGATGCAAAATTTCGAGAATGTCCGGTCCGGCCCGGTTGCCCGGATATCGTGAAAAAAGTCCGGATATTGCCCGGATTTTTTCACAATTTTCACAAAGAAACCAAACAAAATCAAAGTTTTTAGGTAAGTTTCAGCAAAATCGATTAACGGTATGGAAATTTTCAACGGTCGTTTCAAATAATTTCGCTGATTTACTTTTATAAACCTTTAAATATTTAAGTGTTCCAAAAAGTTTTTGGACGTCTGCAATTACATTAAAAAAATATTAATTTAATGCATTTTTTCTTGCTTTTATATATAATAACACCTAAATTTTGCCCGGTTTTTGGATTTGAAAAATTGAAATTAATGCCCGGATTTTGCCAGGTTTTTTTTTGAAAAAATGCCCGGAATTGCTAGGCCCGGATGGGAGTGGAAAAAATTCTGGCAACCTTACTTTAGACCATGCATGCCAAACTGGGGGTTCGCGGGCCGTATGCGCCCAGCCATCTCAGAAATTATATAATTACACATTACATAGTGTGTTACATTTTTCAACTGGTTTTGGCTGCGGCCCGTCAGGTCACATAGAATTTTTATACGGCCTGCACACCTCAACGCGTGTGACATGCCTGGATGTTTTTTCAAATAAACATAGAACTGCTCAACCTAAGCTTCAACTACTATGCAGAATGATCACTCAATCGAGGTATTTCGAGTATCTTGAGGTTTGGTTTGATTCCAAGTGTATCTGGAGAGCCCATTTCGAGTATCTGAAAGGAAAATGTCAACAAAGAATCAGTTTTCTTCCGATCAATCACTGGCACTTGGTGCTCATCTAGAAGATCTTTTAAAATTGTACCGAACAACGATTCTCTCAGTGATGGAGTATGGCAGTTTCTGTTTCCAATCAGCTGTCAAAACGCACCTCATCGAACTTGAGCGTATCCAATATCGATGCCTGCGAATATCATTGGGCTGTATGCCTTCAACGCATACCATGAGTCTCGTAGTTTTGGCAGGAATACTTCCACTGAGAGATCGATTTTATTAATTATCTTTCCGGTTCCGGTTCCGGTCATGAACCAATTGGTGATTGCAAATTTCGAGAAGCTACTTGGGCAAAATCTTCAAACAAGATATATGACTGTGTAGCATGAATTCATGTCTATGCAGGTTAATTCTTCATCGTATTCTTCCATACCTGTTTTTCTCTCTAACTTCGACATTTCTTTTGTTCAGTTTGATTTATCCATGCAGCAGGATATCCGAGGGATCCCTGAACTACATCCACAGAGAACAGACGTACAAGCTATCTCACGAAACTTGTGTAAAATTTCCAACGAACATTTTTACCAGTTTTTCCTTTTTGGCTTAACCACCAGATGTCTCCAAATACACCAAAGAGAACTGTGAAAATTTGATTTGTAACTTTTAAACGGCGCAATAGATGGCACTGTTTTAAGTCAATTTTCAACGTATTTTTTGGGTGTCAGCATTTGAAATTTTACACACTTTTTTAAAGATTTTTTGTTCGATCTTGTACGTCTGTTCTCTGTGCTACATCGTCCCCTCGTTCTTCCCATGATTTTTCAATGTAAAGTACTTTACTGATGGATCTCTTATAAACGAGTGTACCGGGTTTGGAGTGTTCAACCAAATATCCTATGCCTTTTATAGTCTGTAATCTTCATGCCCGGTGTATATGGTTGAATAAGCAACTATTCATTGGGCACTGAATAACATAGCCACGCGAACCGTTGAACACTACTTGATTGTAACGGCCCAGTGATTTTTTAAATTGATTTTCCGCTTCGCTGCGGAATAAATCCGAGGTGCAATTGCAAAACCGGATTGAGGACTAAGTTGTAGCCCGAAATGAGCGCTACCCACCCTCGAGTGAGTGCCTTGTGATTCATCCGAAAGCTCCGAAAGTGGAAGAAACGTTCCTTAGGACATCGTACCAGAGCACGATGCCCGAAGTGTGTGAGCATACATGGGATGGGATTCAGATCCAAGCTGCGCTGTATTGTAACAGTTTTTCATCTTAAGATCACTGTCAGCATTACATATCTCAAACACCTTTCTTCTTCTCAAGTTATCCTTCGATTTTTCCATTATTTCATTATCACCAAAGTATCACCTTTTTCACATTGTCAGATTTGTTTTCCAAATAAATGATGCATTGCAAGCATATCATGTTGTTCGTTGTCCTAGTTTTAAGGAGACGAATATATACATTAATTTTTAAAACTATCCAAGCCTTTTCGTCGTTTTGTTCACTACAACATTTTTCTTTTCCTTCCTGCGAACATGTATCGCTTGTATCAGATTCTTTCACATGTTAAATATGCATATTACCCCACTTCAATTCTTTGGATACTGTACTTCCCAAATCGCTTTCACTCACTTTATGTTACGAATGCTTGGTATTGGTATTCAATTTAGTCAATAAACTTAGGTAAAAACTGGATTTAATGCAAAATAAAGTGAAAAACAAAACTTCAACGAAACAAAGCCTGTACCAACTTTTCATCATTTTCCTCCTGGGGACTCCATTTCCCATCTATAGACTCTTCATTTAAGCAACTCAATACATGAGTGCATGAGCACTAAAATGGAATCAGACATTCATAAAACAGCATTTAAGCTACTAATCCTTGCTACTATTTTCTGCTCTTCCGCAGAATGAAACCAGACTTCAATCTCCGCATTTAAGCGACTGGTTCATTTCAACCTGCGCTTTAGCAAAATGGAATCAGACTTTTTTTTAAAAAACGAACACAAACACATACAGGGTCTCAATGAAACTTGATGTTTCCTCGAAGAGATTCCTTTTTCACTTTACTCTAGGCGTACAACTTTCGAGGATATGAATGCTAAAACCACCAACCCACAGAAAGTGTACTATGTATGCCATGACCGGGATTCGATCTCATGCCCGTTGGCTTACAGACTTGTAGGCTATCCTCTACACCACGGGCTGCGGCGTTCAGACTTCAACTGCGCATTTATTAAGCACCTGATCCATTTCCACTTTTCCTGCATTTGAGCAGAACGCAACCAGACATACAAGTTCGCATTTAAGCGACTGATTCGTTTCTATTCCTTTTTTCTCTTTTCTTCAAATGTGAAAGATTTCAGTATACATTTTCTGTTTAGATTACTCACCAAATGATTTTTTCTCCTCGTCGCCAAATGAAGTATCCAAGAAAAGGATCTGCTTCTAACTAAACCGTTAGCTCTTGCTGATAGTTTGAAGTAGAATGTATATTGTTGTCTTAATGATAATGATGAACAAAAAGGAAACTAGACATCATTTGAATAAGTGACGATATTATAACGATGAATTAATTTTAAAAATAAATCTTTTTACAATTTCAACGTAGTATGCTCACGACATTTTTAAAAACATTTTTAAAACGATAGAAGATAAATACACTTGAAATACGACATTTAAGTATTGAAAAAAGGGATCAAAATTTCAATAAATTAATCTTTATAAAATAATAAGATGTACAGAATGTTTTTTTTTTCTAAGAACTTTGCAATAAAAAGTTCATGTGTAAAATTTGTTTGTTTGTCATTTGGCTATGCAATAAAAACTTATATAAAAATTCTAAAATGGACAAAAATTGAATTCTGAAAATTGACAAACATTTGTAAAAGTATAAACACAAAAAAAATATACATCTCAACATTTATCAAAAATGTAAATCGCAAAAACAAGTTGAATCCAGTTATTCGATTGCATACAATACATTAAAGAAATTCGAATTCAGATTCGAGATTCACATTTAAAGTTTCGATACAAATTTCAGACTCAGATTTTAGATTCACCTATTATCAGATTCCGAATCCTACTCCGCCGCCTAACGCCACAAGCAAACAGATTTGTGGGAAGTCATCAGGCCGGCTTCATGGAGGGACGGTCAACGACGGACCAGATATTCACATTACGGCAAATCCTCCAAAAATGCCGGGAACACCAAGTCCCTACGCACCATCTATTCATCGACTTTAAAGCCGCATACGACACGATCGACCGTAACGAGCTATGGAAAATCATGAACGAGAACGGCTTTTTCGGGAAGCTGATCAGATTGATCAAGGCGACGATGGATGGAACGCAGTGCTGTGTGCGGATTTCGGGTGAATTGTCGAGTTCATTCGAATCGCGCAGGGGGCTTCGACAAGGTGATGGTCTATCCTGCATGATGTTTAACGTGGCGCTAGAAGGTGTTATTCGACGAGCGGTGGGCGAAATGCGGGGCACGATTTTCAACAGATCCAGTCAACTTATCTGCTTTGCCGATGACATTGATATAGTCGGCAGATCATCTGTGGCGGTGGAGGAGATCTACCGCAAACTGAAACGCGAAGCAGCAAGGATTGGGTTGATGATCTCAAAACCCCCTTTTAATACCTTTGAAAACCTTTGGAATTCTGAAAAACTCCTTAAAATGCAGTTATCTATTCAAATAATTCGTAGAAGCATTATTATTCACTTTTACTCAGTAAATTTTTAAAAATAATCTGGTTTTTGTTGAAAAACTCAAGTGGTGCTATTCTTATTTCGCACCCTTTTTTCACATTTTTGGTCCTCAACGCCAATTGCTACGTCCAGAAAAAGTAAACTTATGCTTGATTCATCCATTAGGTAATTCAGAACAAACTGTGGAAGAGAATTTTCGTAATTTTCAATCATTCATATTTTTACAAGCAAAAAACATAGTGGTGCTATTCTTATTTCGCTCACTGTACTATGTAAATAAAATAAAAAAATAAATAACTATTATCAGATTCAGATTTGAGGTTCTGATCTCAGATTTCAGATCCTACATTAAGAATCAAATTAATAGTTCAGGAAGCTTCATAAGTTCTAAATATTGAATTCAGGTTTTCAAATTTCACAAAAAAAAATTGAGACGTGAAATTGAAGAATTTCAAACATTGAATGAAAAATTAAGTATGAGTCTTAAACTCCAGCCGATGGTCTAGGATAACGCCCAGATCGTTGATGTGGTTCACCCGAGCGATGGTTTCGTGGTACTAGCTAATTGTCGAAATCTTACCCGATCACTGCTTGAAATTTACACCGATGGTTCTGCCGCTCAGGACGGTACTGTTGGTGTTGGCTGCTACAGCGAAGAAATTCAAATCCAAGGACGTCTACCTGAGCAATGCTCCGTATTTTCGGCAGAAGCCTTCGCCTTATTAACGGCTATCGAGCTCCCCTCTAATAAGTCGAAAATCATCTTTTCCGACTCTGCAAGCTGCATTGATGCTATCTGTTCCGAAAGATCCTCACACCCCTGGATACTGAAAGCAAGATCAGCACTAAAACACACGCAAACTAGACTATGCTGGGTACCAGGCCATTGCGGTATTTCCGACAACGAGAAGGCAGATATCCTGGCGAATGCCGGACGCAGTGGAGAGTTGTTAACCGAAGAAATCCCAGCACCGGACGCTGTCCGTTGGTTCAACGAAAAAATTTGGGCTAAATGGAACGCAGACTTCTTATCCGAGAGAGACCTGTTTATTTTGAAATCGAAACCAACTCCTTGTGCGTGGAAAGATCGCGATAACAGACACGAGCAACGCACCTTGATGAGACTCCGAATTGGTCATACTCGACTAACACACTCCTGCTACATAGAACGGACCAGTGGTACCTGCGAGTCCTGTGGAGAAAGAATGACGGTCGAACATATTTTGGTTGAATGCCGGTTACATCAAGCTGAACGCGACGAGGTAGAGCTAGAAGACGACCCAAGTAACCATAAGCACTAAAACATAGCCCTTAATCAACACTATATTGTACGTCTCGGTGGTCGAGTGGTTAGCGTGGTAAGACGGTAATCGCTGGATCCACTGATGGCATGGGTTCGATTCCCATCTCGGTACTGGGTGTTAAATGTTAATCTTAAGTTGTCCACGTCATTTATTCAGTCTGTAAAGCCTAAATCGGCTAAGACGGTGTATGTCTTTTTTATATTCCCATATATAACTCTGTATTAATGCTCGTTTTGCACTATATGCGTATATAATGCAGATTTAATGCTAAAAAGGCGAAAAAGCGGGCTGATTAAATGCTATCACAACATAGCCTTTAATAAGCATTACAAATGCTGAATTAGAGCACCATCAAAACGTCATTTTTCGCAAGCCGTATAAAAGCATTAACAATGCATACTTAGAACACCTTTTGTTTATTTAATTATTATTTTTTGAATAATTAAAATGAACAAAAATTAAATAAATAATTATTATCTGCAACATCAATCAACCTGCTGAATGAAGGAGGATTATGCCTGCTTAATGAATTCTTCTGAGTCTCGAACCGAGGATCCTGCAGGAGCCTTTATCTCTCCTTGCGCCTTTACCATTTCGACCACTCTTGATGCTGATAAGGTGTACTTCAAGTACTGTTCGGGTCACACCACTCCTAATGCTTATTAACTTTAGAGCTACTCTATATGTGCATATAGTGCTATCATTAGTGCTAATTTTCTTTATTGCTTCTATGCATTAATAATGCTTATATCAAACAAAAAAGCATTATGAATGTTGATTTAATGCCAACTTGCATTAGAAATGGTGATTTCATGCTAACTTGCATTAGAAATGTTGATTTAATGCTGATACAGGGTTTTGGCTTAATGCTTATGGTTACTTGGGGATATTGGTTCTATACTTACTTATGATGCTATCAGGGAGGACAAAGTGATGAAATTTTTAACGCTGACAGGCCTTTTAAAGGATATTTGATGTTAAAAAAAAACCCTGTATATAATCTGTAACATATTACTATCGATAAAAGGGTGCTTAATCAGTATAGCGCACGGCACCCTTTCAAATAAACGAATTTCAAAATCAAAATCAAATTGCCATCGACGAATTCTACTTTTTGATAAGTCGAAACGCTCTCGTCAACTGGCAGCGCAAATGGAACCGAGATGAGTTGGGCCGGTGGCTCCACTCGATGATTCCAAAGGTAAGCCTCAAACCCTGGTTTAATAGGCTGAACCTGAGTCGGGATTTTATTCGTATATTCTTCCGTCTCATGTCCACTCATTATTCCTCGGATGCTGTACTTTATCGTTTAAATATCGCTGGCAGCAATTTGTGTGGCTGTGGCCACGACATTGAACATTTTGTTGGGTCATTTTTGGTTCACCTAGCCGCCAGAGCGGATATATTGAGCTTCCTCCGGGCACCAGGGAAACCCCCCTATGATTATTAGCTGCGATAGACCTTGATTAAATGTTCGAAATCGACCTATTCTTGAAAGCTATCAACCTCCGCCTACAACCAAAGCCATTTCAAAAAAACGAATTAAAAAATCTTGTCTAAATACTTTCACGATTTTTACAAAATTCAAAATGAAATCATGCTTGGAGATTTCAACTTGTGTATTTTGAAATCCAATCCTATCAATGAAAAAAAAATTGCGTGCACCGGCCAGATAAAATAATACAAAATTTGGAAATTTATCAGCATTTCACCAAAAATGTCTTTAGTATTATTGTCATGTTTGAAAAAAATTTAATGAATTTGAGGAAAAATGTGTCCTAGATGAATTTCATTGAAAATCAACTTGATAATTTGTCGAGTGTAAAAATACCCCAGAATTAAACAGTCGGCTATAGGTGCTCTCCCAAGTCCCAACCGACCGAACGCACACTTAATTTCGGATGGCAAAAGTGACGAAGATTCACGGAGCGGCACGCGGCAGAGGAAATTCGCGGCATAGTATCCATCCACCCCCGATCAAAACATACAATCTTCGATTCAGTTGTACGTTTAGCTCGGAACCTTCTGCATCGTCGTGAGCGATTTGCAGAGAGCGTTTGCTCGTGACACGAATCGAGTTGTATGTATCTTCCTCTTTCAAAGCGATGGGGAGCCAAATTGTGACTCTGGAAGGATAGATACCTAGATGATTCTCTGAAAAGGGTCAAGTGTGTGCAAATAAAAGGAAAACTATTTCGATATCACGGCACGGTCGTTTCCAGTAATAAAAATCAAATAAACAGGTACATTGCAGAAGAAATCCCGTGAATGTGAACGACTTGTGTGAATTTCTTGACATCCACACGTCTAGTTTTCCCAAACAGGATACTGATGCTGTGAATACATACGTATGTACGTCGGATATTGGAGACAAAAGTGCAGGATGTGACGTTTTCAAATCACAACTTTATGGTCGGTTTTATGTGTTTACCCTCCATTATCTAATTTTATTATGTGTATCGAGGAAGTTATTTTCTATCCAAAAGACGAGCACCTACATACGTGGTCAGTGAGAAAGAAACACGGTGCTATTTCATTCAATATCATCGGTCCTAACAGAGAGATAATAGTAAATGTCGCAAACTTAAGAAAACCAACGAAGTACTGCTTGTGCTGAAGAAGAAGAAAAATCAGTGACTGATAATAGCCTGTTTAATTTATCAAACCTGAAACTTTACACTCCTACCTACATGTGATATCGATATGACATCTTTCTCACAGCTCAACCGTTTTGAACCAGCTGATGCTATTACATGCAATCACTTGTTGAGTATCAACATCGCATAAGCATCAATACAATTCAATAATAAAAAACCGTGTGATGTCTGCAAAGCTAAAAGGAACTCCGTCGAAGCTCCTAAGAAATTATCACTATCTATCTTGAAGACTACAAGCTTATAACCGTGAATTCTAAAGACTCTTCTCAAAATGATAGCTCGGGATGTTGGAAACGAAAATTGTTTATGACTCTGACTCTGGAAAATGATGTTAAGAGGGGTTTTCTTTGAAGGGTTTGCAAAAAATAAACCCCGTAAAACTAGACCTTGTTAAATAATTTCTTTAAATTTGAAAAATTGTTTTCAATAGTTACATTACAGAAAAATCATCAAAATCCCTGGTTTGATACTTTTTAGAAACAGTCATAAAAACATGTGCTAGTTTTTTAGGTGCATCTTGACTCAAGAAAGTACATGGGAAAGGCGGGCTACATGCACATATTAAAAAAGCTGATTTTCACTAATATTCCAATAAATATGTGGATGAAAGCTATAAACACATAAGCAGTAGGGTGTCCCAAAATTGCATAATATTTGTAAATTTGGGAGCTCGTCCTTCAAATGATAGATTAGGGTGTGGAGTGTGGAGAATAAAATTCTGTATGAGACCAACTAAAAAATGGAACATTAATATTTCATATAGGGGAGAATGAGGATACTTGATCCCTGAGTATACTTGATTCCTTCGCTATATCTCGAAACAGGAATGTCTTACAAATATGAAATGTTCTAGAAAAATGTGCTAAATAGAACAAAACAACAATGCTATTATCTCAACAAATTGTAAAAATCTCTTTTTCGAATTATTGAACTTTGTTTGAAAAATCTATCAAAATATTTTTCTATCACTTTAAAATACTTCTCACATGAAAAAATTAAAATAAAAATATTTATTCCAATATGTCAATCGTTAGAGTATATGAACTTCATAATGCCATATTTTCAAAGCAATAGTAAACCCTCATTTTTTTAAGAAGAAAGGTATGTATAATATGTTTTGGGTATAATTGATCCCTAGAGTCCCCCCCCCCCCTTCAAAATTTCCAAAAAACCTGAAGGGGGAAATACATAAAGTTTGAAGTTTTTTTATGGAAATTTTAGAAAATTTATCTAATATCCGAAAGATTGCAAGAGCACAAAACAAATTGTTGAAGATGGGAGTCTAAAAAACTTTTATATGCTTCATTTTATTGAACTTTTCGATAAAAATTTTTTTGACTTATGGGTTTTGCAATGATATAGTATGCAATTTGGTTGCATACAAGTTTCCATGCAATTTATACCAATTTATTAGTTTTTTGCATTATTTTTTATTCCCCCCACCCCCTTGCGTTGATCCAACTCCGAGTGACAAAAGAAGGATTTGAAATTTGTTCCGGTCTAATTATCTGTAAAAAAGGACTAAACATACTGTTTTTATTTATAAACTAGAAAAATGCGCCTTTAAGTATGCAATGACTATAGGGTAGTAGACAAACTTTTAGAATTCTGTTTGTCTGATACTTACAAACTGTGAAAAAAGAACTAATGAGGCAAAAATAGTCAACGAACCTTTATCTTCGGATTTTATCAGATTTTTGACTAGAGTTAACTTGAAATTACACGCTGTCAGAAAATGCAAAAGACGGCAAGTTGCCAAATAGGCCGAATATTTATTTTTTTAAATGTATACAATTTAACAGACTTGTCAAATTTTTCAAGTGATGTTGAATAATTTATATAATATCCAAAAGTGATGTTGGCAAATCTACACTATCACCAATAACTTACGGTTTATGTAAAATATTTCAGGTGTATCGTATCCTGTAACCTTATATTTTCCTCTGTAGAGCGTGCTGGAGAAACTGGCGAGTATCGCTTTATATTTTGATTATCGCTTATTCCAGATTTTCTTAGAAATATCCGGGCTTGTGTTTAGTATATAGTATGGATCAAAATGTTAACTTTTGTTGAGAAATTTAACATTATGTGAACATTAAAAATCTTTTCAATGTTCTCAACATGAAAAAATTATATTAAAAACTTCCATTTCAACATTTCAATTGTCGGAGAATGATATAACATATTTATATCACCATATTTTCAGAGCAATGATTAACTCTCAACTTTTTTAGGAATAAATTATAAAAAATGTAACCTATAGGCACAGACTAATACCACTGACCATACTGACTGGACACTCGATTTCGATTGTTGGATAATTTTTCTAACAGTACGCAATATCAATTTCAGAGTGCGCATCAATCGATTTGAAAAAATGCTATAACAGTTAGAAAGTGCCACCCAACTTTCGAAAAAAAGGCAATTCAGACGATAAAATCGGGCTAAACAGGTACATTTTTCCTACAGCGCATTTGTATCGGAAAAATGGTTGATTTGCCACCTACCGTCGGTATTGCGAACCTGTTAGATTTGACGAAAAAAAATAGCCAGAAAATGATCGAATATTTGTTGTCCTGTCAGTATGGATCAGTGCTTATACTATAGGTTCAATCGATCCCAAAAAGTGACCTAGCCATATTTTTATTCTAATCGGCTTGTGATCAATGCTGAGCATAATATTACTAATATTTATACGATATCGTGCATTTGAATCGTTAGAAAAGTCCTTAAAGATTGATTTTGTCTGAAAAATTAATGTGCCTTTATGCTAGAAACCTTACATGGTAGGAAGCAAACTTTAAAAATCCCCTTTTCGTAATACCAAGCTGTAACACGAGAAACAATGTTGCTGAAAAATAGTAAATGTATGTATTAGGCTGTTCCACATAAATAAACTTTTATAGTTTTGACACGACACCCTCCAGATTGGTGCCATTAGATGAAAAAATTACTTTCTGAAAGTTTCAGCTCAATTGGTTGAAGCTCGAACATACTTCAACTCTTTATGTTTCAAAATATACCTCCGAATTTCAACTTTATTGATAATGTTTTGAGCATAACCCAAACCCTGTTCTTCTTAGATTTTTTAAATAATATTTTTGAATTCAGCGTTCGATTTTAAATTATAAACATAGGGCAGCCAAAAAATTTGCAATTTTTTTATAATTGGGAAACTAGCGTAATGATCCTCTACAAACAAACTCGTTATAATGGGTTAAGGTAAAAATATTCCTAAACAAATGGCCTGATGATTGATCATTTTTTATAAATTGCCTTTCCATTCGAATAATGAAGTTTTTATTATGACTCTAGTTGATTTGAAATTATCGTGATATTTGGCTTTTGGTCAAAGCTAAAAAGAATATGCAATGGACTTTTTGACGATGTGAAATCAAAATTTGGTGATATTTTTGGCTTGTGTGACCTTTTTTTGTGCGATTTGAATAAAAATTCAAACAAATTGACTTGTCATCATAGAAATATGAATTATATTTGATCATTCACCAAATTTTTAATAAAGGCAGAAGAAAATATAACATTGCTTGCTTTCAACTAAGAGGGAAGACGATGAACATTTCTTTAGAATGCTTACATTACTACTAAATAATGGTCCAGATCCAAAAATAGTTTCCGATGAGCCCGAAGAATCAATCTTTAATCTAAAACACTTTTAATAATTTTGATTGCCATTCTATATAAAACTGCTAAATTTTCATAACTATTTGTATTGGTATGCAAGCATGCTGTATACATACACGGAGCCTTCTACCTGTTATTTTCTATGTACTATGATGTTCAACACCCTGAGCTACCATTTAGAAAGTCTACCCCCAAAATGCCTAGATGCAATATTGACCACCTTAGCAAGGAATTCAATTTGCCAATATTAAAAAATAAATTAAATTTAAAAAAAGTTCAAAGACATTTACATTTTGTATGGATATTTGGTTGATTCTGTTTCATATCTATCTTTTTAAATCCCTAACAAAAAAACCTTTTGTGTAATTTCTAAAACCGTAAAAAAATATGTATAACTTGAATTTCTCAGGTATTCACTGAAAACTGAGGGATTTTTTTCCTACCGATGATTCTAAAATTAGTTACAGAAGACTGTAGACATATTTTTCCCGAGTTCCAATCTGTACGGACGTGAAGACTGATGTGATGAAAGAAAATTTACCACGGTTGTTGTAACAGACTATGCTCTAGGACTGGAAGTGAAGAGAAGAAAATTCAAACACTACAAGTGTAAAGCTCATCTTTAATGGAAATTTTGACTCGGATCGCCGGTGGGTTTGCTGGCCTGTGGAGAAGCCGTAGACGTGAGTATCGTACATATTCAACGCTTGGAACTGGGTAATATTCGAGTCACAAGGTGGAGTTTTTATGATTCGAATATCGATTGAACCGGTACATAACTTAATTTAAACAAACAATAAAAAAATATTCTAACACAATCTGTGTTTCGGCCCGAACAAAACTATGAAACATGAACCAAATCTGTATCAATTGATATCAGTTTTTTGTGGATTCAGATACTGAAATCTGAGCACTGAATTTTTATTTGCAAATACGAATCTGAGTCTGACTGCGAAGTCTAATATTAGGTTCTAGTTATAAAGTTTGATCCGAAACTTATATCTACTAACTCTAATATTTAATGAAAACTTACATCACTTGTGTAAGTTTGTATAATGTGTATAGCACCAAACCGAATAGCGACAGTAGGACTAGCGACGCTTTTTTACTAGCGGGATTCCTGTCATTCGTAGGTTTGTTTTTCCTTTTTTAGTCCAGTAGGCGATTTCGATGTAGTACTCGAACATTGTTTATGTTATTTACTACACATTTTCCTTAGGCCATCAATCGCATGCTTCAAGTCTCCAAGGATACCCACGCTGCGTCGTTATTATTTTCAACGTCGCGACGTATGCGACGTGTTGCTAGTAGGCAAAGCTGCTATGATTATTAGCGCTTATATTTTGAATTTTTCTGCATGCATATTCCGATTAAAACCAAAACGTACGAAAATATGGTTGTTTAAAACTTCCTTTACGATTTTGGATGAATCTGTGTTCTGAACTATAAAGGTTATTAAAAAAACAGGTTTCAGGAGAAAAGTCAGCTGAAAAATTTATAACGCCTAGGTTAGAGTGGCCCGAAATATCACCCTTGGGTGCTAAAATTATCTGTTAGTCTTTTATAAGGTCCCACGTCAAATTTAGGAGTTGGCCATGAATAAAAATAGTGATTGGTCTTGTTTATGACAGCTCCGCGAAAATTGTCGTGTTAGTTTTTTTTTTTTCTAAGGTTGGAAGTGTAATTTTCAAATTAAAAAACGTAAAATCGAACCATGTGAACGAGGGCAGAAAGATTTCAAAACAAGTGTTCAAGAAGGTTATATTCGCTTCCGGCAAACGCAGGGCCACCAAATCGGCCAACAAAAGAGCCTCAAGAATTGGATGGGACTAGACTCCTTGAATTTTTGCTTGAAATGAATCCCGTTATCCTGCCTTGGTGATTCCGTTCTGATCTTTTTAATAATATTTTTATAAGAATGATCTTATATCTTAAGATAGCTCATTTATTTCTTGATATTATATTCTTCAATCACTTTTCCTCCTTAAAGTGTTGACTAAGCATCACGAACTCTACGGGGTTTGTGAATTTTGTTCACAGGAACTTAATCATTTCAACGTTATATTTAAAACTTTTGTGAATTGATAATTTCAAACATTGTGAAAGTATCTTGAAGTGCTGTTTCCTATGGCAAGTGGTTCAATTTAAAACTTGTAAGACTTTTTATTTATTTAATTGCAAACAAGTGTTATTGAATTCAAATATATCATTCAGGAATGAAAATATTTTAAAAAGAAAACTATAACTATAATTCGCGCTAGAATCTTACCATTGGAAATGTGAGAACACACTTTTGTTTTTACGATTATATATTAGAATTTCCATCAAAGTATTTCTTGAAAGAAAATATTTTTCGATCAATTTCAGTTTATCAACGAAATTGTTTCCGAATTTCGAATAAGTACCTACATGCTAAACAATGTTATGATAAAGAGAATTATGCAATGAGAAAAGTTAACCCTCATCTGCAATAGATGTCGTTACCCTAATCAGCACTAGGAGTGTCAATTTGACACTACAAGCTCAAATCGTTATAACTTTTGACATGTTCAACCGATATAAACAAAACTTATATCAATAGAAACCTTGTCATGTCAGTAAAATATGTTTAGAACATTATAGCTACTAGTTTTCTCATTATTCAGCATGAAAAAAAAATCCAGAAAAACATGCCTCAGGAAAACTGGTACGTCCAAAAAATATTTGCCTTATGCATATGAAAGCTGAAGTTAATGTCTATATCATGAAGCCAAGAAATATTTTTAAAATTTTTTTTTAATGAAAGGGTCGCAAAAAGTTCAAAAAAGTGGTCTGAAAAACCTACTTTTAATTCGATTGCTAGTAAAAACTGTTTGAAAGGTAGTAAAGTTTTTGAAAATATATGACTACAAAATTTATTTTAATTCTAACATTTTGTTGTGTATAGATTTTTGATGCAACAAAAATTGAATTTACTGGAATTTTTCAAAATTGACTACTTTGCGCGATTTTTTTACAAATTGAAATTTCATCTGTGTTTTGTTACAGACTCCTTATTTACTACTTCATTCCAATTACTCTCATACTCCTCCAAATTATAATCTCATGGTTTAAGCATCATAATATTTATCATAATAAATCCGACTCTCTTTAAAACGTTTACCGTTAAATGGTGTTGACGGTTCAGTATATTATTTAACAGAACAATCAAAAAAGCATGAATAAATTTTGAATAGCATTATGCCACAAAAATACTTTTATACGATCATAACATACAATTTGTTTCGACACAAGAAAGGAAACTCATAATCGAAGTAATTCCTTCCGTTAATAGATAATTTAGCCTTAACTTATTGTTACCTTAGCCTATCATTGCCTGCGGCCGCCTCTGCCTCGACGTATGTACATCGCTTGAGACCGAAAACGATCAGCTGTTGTTGCTCCAGACTCGGTCTTCCTTAGCATGCGAAGAAGGACGAACCAAAACAAAAAGCGTGGACGAGCACGCAAGGCTGTGTTCGTAACATCTTCTCCTTTCCACTTCAACACTGCTGACGGGAACCAGAACAAACTGCGATGACGACCTCTTGGAGGTGTGATGGTGTTTCCTCCCTTCACTAGCACCCTGACGACGTCCAAGACCAAATGTGTTGGCGATGCCGTGAAGGTGTGTTGGTTTGGATGCTTTCTCCCCTCACTGATCACGACGGATGGCGATGATTATCGATTCACGTTATTTTCAACACAGGACGTTTTACACGTTCGACCGATTACACTTCTTCCGCACGATAATCCACTCACGCGCATCACCAGCTGGCTTTCGGATGCGTAAACTTTCGTTTAATACAGACCAGTGTTGGTTTCTTTCACAATGGAACAGCAGTCGCGGTGTAACTGAGCTTCGCTCGTCTTCCAATTATGCACGCACACTATATATTAGACTTCATCCGTGTAGTACACTAGGTGTGATTATTCACTCTGCTGCTGCTTTGCGTTCGAACCCATACATAAGCCCTCTCGTGAGGGCTGTTTTATGCTTCCTTCGTTAATCCTATTGGATGTCGTGAGCGTACTTCCAATTGGAAGATGTTCAGCGCGATCCGTATGCCTTTCTCAATTTCTGTAGCAGCGTGTCATATTAATTTTACCATCAACTTGCAGTACGTAAAGTTCCTGTTCACTTCATCAACTCTGCGTGCCTGTATTTATACATAAAGTGATTTTCTGCTATCGTATCCACGTACGTATGCACAATTCCAGTTGGAATTTCTGCAGAGAATTGTGTGCCTTTCTTAATTAGTTGAGCAATCTTTTATCTCGAATCATGGTAGATTCGTTATCGGTCATGCATTTACATTTCTCGTTTCCTTACATCTTGGTTACCGTCCTATCAGCTAGAGCCAATTCATGCTTTCACTCGCCTGCGAGTGTTCTTACGAATGGTTCCGAATGTGATGATGCCTTAATCGCAACGGGTTAGAATTTCCTTCATAACCTGATTCACACTGCTTGCGCGGAACCGAATAATGTTCACCTAATAGGTTAGCTGAGGATCGGATAATCTAATCTGTTTTACGACGATCTAGCTACGAGATGTCGATCGAGTAACAGGAACACGAGAAGTGAAATTGAGCGGAAATGCTGCTACTAAATTTGACAAGTCTCTTGATGTGTCAGGGCTGCTTCAAGTAGTTTAGGTAATGACAGTACAGGCAATACTCGATTTCTTGATTTGGTTATATGGTTGGTTTTTAGCAAATTGTGTTCTTAGTGCTGCACGATTTGATTTCACTCACTAAATGGTAATAGTTTGTGGTCCACCGTCAGGTTGTACCCGGATTTTCAGTGCTTTTACTTTGTTTGGACCAATAAAAAGTGTATTCATTGGAAAGCAAATTTAATCTTCATCCTAGTGAGGTGCAACAATGTGAGATTTCACAAAAATATGAAAATTATAAACGTAAAATCATTCATGAATTTCTAGAACCACAAGCAGCGCGTCCAGCAGAACGTGTTTGTTTGCTCTCCGAGTAGGTACGGTGGGTGGTGATTTGGGCAGAGAGCGAAGCCGACAGACGAAATAATGAAAAAAAGGGAGTCGGAAAAACGATTTTTTTGTCCAGGCTTCAAGGGTTTGTCCATTAAAAAAAGTAAATATACAATATTCAAGAACTTTTGAAATCATTTGGGGTCCCCGAAGAAATTTTTGTCTTTTGAAGCTTCTGAAAAAAGTTACAAGCCTTCAAACTTGCAATAGTGTCAAAATGACACTCTAATGCGGATGAGGGTTAAAGATGCAGATCTCCAAAAATTTAAAAAAAATTTCTAATAGATTTTTGCAAAGCATCATTTAAAGGATTATAACGCAATTTAATTGAAAAAAAAGTTATTTGTATCATTCTTCTAAATCGAAAATTTTTTCTCGCTTTTCTTTGCAGGAAATAAATATTATAAATTTTAAAATGATTTTTTTAAAATTTAAATAAATTTGTTGCTAGGAATAGGTGAATCAGTTGAAAGGCCTTTAAGAAGTAAATATATATAGAGTCCTAATATATCGTCCTAATATATCTTTGGCCACATCACTTACCCAGGTGATCTCCACCCCACATTTGCTATATCCCCTAAAATCAACGTGAGATTTGTGGAGGGCTGTACGCCGGTCTCCGAAAAGCAAATCATCACATGTGCTGTACTTCCCTTCCTCTATCGACTACATGGACTTGGCCGGCGTCGTCATTGGTTCATTTGAAAGCAGGAGACCCTTAAAATTGTACAGTGAGATTATATTGCTTGTTCTCAGCCATCTTTCAATGGGCTCATTGTGCAACGTTGATTATCTTGAACCAATCACGGAGTGCAACCATTATGCCATTGGCCAGGAGTGGACCGTAGTTGATAGCAATCTCAAGCTATGTTAAATTTGACACAAATGCAAGTGTTGATGATATAAAAAACCATCGTGAAAAGCAAAAGAAACTGATTTGAAACAGTTGATGAGAAAACTTCTGCTTCAGAGCAACTGTAGACCTGGTCTAAATGACCGGTTTAGACCCAAATTCAGATAAAACACTGTGGAGCGCGAGCGGTGGTTTGACAACTGATAAACTACTCGAAGAGTCGGGATCCAAAATCGATGGTCTCATTCTGCTATGAACCCTTCAGCTGGAGATGGAGATCTTTTTCGCCTGAATGAATAAAAATAACAGCCAACTGAGCGTTCGTTGAGAAATTTATTTATTTATTTATTGTTCACGGTCTTCGATAACTCAATATCATACAGACTGGTTACTTAAACTACGCTTAAAACTATCCTTACTTATATTAAAATCAAAATACACATACACTTGGTTGAACAATCTACAAGAGATGTCAAATGGGTTATAAAATTCATTCCTTCCATAATTGTTTAATCTTAGCGGCTCGAAATTTCTACAGTTGATCAAATGTGCTGAAATTTGACATGAAACTTTTTGACAGAATAAACATAATTTTTACCCCTCCAGTTTTGATTCCAAAACACATTAAATAATTGGACCACCTTAGCCTTGGTGTATAAAACTAGCAACACAAGGACATTCCAGTGAGCCAGGTTTTACGCAAAAACATGATTTAAAAGCGTTACATAAGCAAATATTCGAAACACAGATTAACATCAATAATTTGGTAATTCATCAAATTGGTTATTTTTCCCAAAAACAAATTCAACTACCGAAAGGTTTTACTTTTAGTTAAGAAAAAAATGAGTTTTGTGATTGATTCTAAGCTGTTAATGGCTGAAGAATATTCAAAACTCTTAACCCTTAGAGTTATCAATTTTTCTTCATTCGAGCCTTTTTTTTATTCAAAATCCTCCTAAATAGGATCGCATCACCATGAGCACTTTGAAGAAACCACTCAGAACAACACAAATCCATCGGATCTCACCGCGCACGAAGTTTCCAAATATCTGAAGAACAATGCGGACTTCCTTGATACATTCATCATGGATGAGATCCAGTTGGAGCAACTCGAGAGATGGATGATAAGAAAAACTCAACGGTTGCGTAAAGCACCGCAGGCAACCGGGAAGAATGGTCGAAAAACTAGCTTGAGTCGCTGGAAGTTTTGCGTACACGCCGACAAGCGGCAGATGCTGCAGGATCTCATCCACTCGCTGCAGCTTCGACCAACGAAAATGCACGTTCTGTGGGAACTGGCATCCTGCATTTGTTCAGCGGTCAACGCTGACGGTTTTAGGTTGTATCTCACGGATACAATGGACAAAGATTCGCTACACCTGTGTCTGAGCAACAGCTTCATTGATGAAAATGGCGATCCGAAACCATTGAAAATTAAATCCGACGCAGCAATACCAAACTATGTTGCAAAGTCCAGGGAGCCTATTCGATTCTCCAAAGGCGACATCGACCAGCGATTTCCGGAAAATGTGCTTCAGAAGGTAGGTCGCCTGATTCATAAGTAGCGGGAATAAATTGATGTCACGTTTCTAGCACCAGAGTTGAAAGTGGATTTGCTCACACAAAACTTTGTTGGTGTCAAATGTGTTTCGCGTTGCGCTTCCTCAAAAATTACCCTGCCATTTTCGATGTTGAATGCTGTCCAAGCTTCCGAGGGATGCGCCCTTTATAGTAGACAGCAATAATTGATGCCCCAGAATTTATTCCCACTACTTGTAGTTTACGTATCTATTATATCCCACATTTTTGTGTTGTTAAAACACAATAACACCCACCGGAACGATCTTGACCTAAAATATGTATATTTACAGAGTGAAATGGCCCATGTGATGTGTCAACCTATTGTTTATCCGGACGGATCCCTGGTAGCAGTTTTGGAGCTTTGGCGCCGTGATTGCGGATCCCCCTTCTACGAGGAGGATGAAGAAATTGGCTGCAGCTACCTGGTTTGGGGTGGAATAGCTATTCACTACGCACACCTTAATTTGGTCGGACTGAAGCAACGGAAATTGAATGAATTTTTACTAGCGGTCGTGAAGTCTATATTTCAAGATATGGTTAGCATGGACATGTTGGTCTCCAAGATTATGAATTTCGCACAACGACTTGTAGATGCAGATCGAGCATCGCTATTTCTTGTAGATTCGAGAAGCAAAGAACTATACGCAACAATTTTCGATGTAGGTTGTGACGATAAGGAAAACAAAAGTGATAATGAAAGTGAACAATTTAAAGCGCCCAAGGAAATAAGGTTCCCTATGGGGACAGGTATTGCCGGCCAAGTAGCAATGACAGGAGAAGTTCTGAACATTGTAGATGCTTACGCGGATGCTCGATTCAACCGGTCGATAGACCAGCTTACCGGATACAAAACGGAAACCATCCTATGCATGCCGATATTCATCAGGGGTAACGTTATTGGAGTTGTACAGATGGTGAACAAACGAACAGGATATTTCAACAAGGAAGACGAAGAAGCTTTCGAAATGTTTGCTATATATTGTGGACTGGGTGAGTTGCAATGAATTGTCGTGAAACATTTTTAAACAATTGATATGATTTTGTTATTAGCTTTACACCACGCCAAGCTGTACGATAAAATTCGACGTTCGGAGCAGAAGTATCGCGTAGCCCTCGAAGTGCTCAGTTATCACAACACCTGCACTGAACAGGAAGTTGATCGATGTCTTTCAGTTGGAATACCTCAAAATGTTCCTGGTATTGACAAATACGACTTCAGCCCGTTCAATATTGATGATTTCGAAAAGGTCATCTACAGTGTCTATATGTTCAAAGATCTGTTCGGCTACGGAAGATTTGATAGAAATTGTCTGATACGATTTACCCTGACTGTAAAGAAAAACTACAGACGTGTACCGTATCATAATTGGACCCATGGATTTTCAGTTGCGAACACGATGTATAGTATTATAAAAAACTGCAGCTCAGTTTTTCGACCCAATGAGGTAAGCAAATTACTTCTTATCGTTTTGTATGTATTGCTCTGTATTATGCGTAAGCTCATAATTCCAGTGAGCGAAACAACCCAAGTAACACACAAAAGTAGAATAGGTTTTATAATTTTTGCAAGGAGTTTTATAAGTGGTATATTATACTATTTACTATTTTATAATGTATTCATTGAAAACCCATTCACAACATATCGCCAGGATAGCTTCAAGCGTCTTATAAAGTCAATCTGTGAAACAGCAATAAATTTATCTGATTGCTTTTTTTATTTGACTCTTTGTGGAAGCTATAAAACATTTTTATAACTTTAAACATAAACCATTTGAAAAAGTCATGAAACACCTGCATACAGACCTGTTTTGTTCTATAAAAGCCTTTTTAAATTATTTTGTAGCACTTGTGTTCTTATCTGATTTTTACGAGAAGCTTCGGTTTTATAAATGTTTCTTAATGACTGATTGTGGCCTCTTTAAACCGTTTATATGAAACAAATCCCTCTATAGGCCAAAATAAGCTTATAAGGGGTATTTCGCCAAAGAAAGGGTTTATAAAAGAAAGTTATGCAGTTATTGATCAAAATGTAAACAATAAGATGTTTTTCGACAGCGAAAGGAGAAATAATTGTTTTCGAGTTTGTCAGGAACAACAACGGATGAAATTGACCTCGTCGCTCGTCAGAAAAATGGATAGGAATGCTGCTCAGGATTAATTATCCACTGGAAATGTACAGCTTACCGGAATTGTTCTTGTTCCGCGATAATTGAAGTTTTGGTGAAAATAATCGATGAACAAAGTTGTCTCTCAAGAGCATCAGAACATTGTTTTTTTCTAAGTGAATGAAGTTATCTTCGAATAATTTGGAAAGTTGTGTCAATTAATTTTATGGCATGCTGCAATGCTGCATATCTGATTACAGCTGAGAGAGCGTAGTGTTGTTATGGAATCTCAGGTGTAATTATTTTGTTTGCTATGAGCCTCAAAAAATTTATATTTTTTTAAAGATATTAACCGGAAAATGATATGTAATAATTTTCTATTCAATAAAAGTTTTAAACAAATGCTCTACATTTTTTTTTATTTGATTATCTATTCCTTTACCGCCAACATTATATAAATCGGAAAGGTTTTATAAGGCACATGTAATGGTCTTTTAAGAATTTTTCTAGAAGGCCTCGACACTTTTAGTGTTTATAAGAGTTATCAAAATGCCTCAAAGAAACGCATCAAGGCTAAAGCAGTTTTGTAGGGAAGCCTCACAGAATGCTATATAACTTTTCCGATTTATAGAATCGGCATCCAAGCCCATTTTTCGAATTTTACACACTTTATTAAAACATAAAAGTTATGTAAAAGTGTATTAGTTCGATAAGTTATTTTACGAAAACAAAATCGTTTTTTAAGTGTTCAATAAAGACTATTATAAATTTTATATATTAGCGCCATTTTTATGACAAATAATAATGAATGTATAAACGATGTCTTTCTATTTTAGAAAGTAAACTTTATCTTGTGCATGTTTTTAATACATTTTTACATCATTATGGCTGATATTATGTAGAAAAATTGTTTACCAACCGCATAAAAGATTCAAAAGTTGGAAGCGATATTATTTTAATATTATTGATCGGATTATTATTCATTTAAAGTACGAATTTTAGCTGGCCCCTAATTTTTCTCAACTTTTCTCATACATATTTGCGGTAAATTTGAAAGCGCAAGTGAATCAACAACAGGCAACGAAATTCAGGATGAAAAAATAACGTTGATTTACTGAATGAAATAATGATAAGCAGGATAAGCGTTGTGTTTCATTTTATTTTTATATTTGTTTCGGACGAGATTCATTTGTTTTAAAATTGATCACCAGGATCCTCATTAAGGAGCAAAATTATTTGTAGATGAAAATAATATAACTAATAGGTTTTATAAGCGGAATTTATAAAGAATTTTAAATTTGATTTGGCATGTCAAAGTTTTATAATTTGCTCTACAGAACCTACTGCAGAAGGGCCTTTTTGTGCTGCTAAGCGTTGTATTGCAGTTTTATTGATCCTTACATAACCGGACGCGGTTTTATAGCTTTAATTTATAGTTGGTATGGAGTCCCATAGAAAACCTAAATTGTTACTTGGGAATAATAGTCCCCCTATAGGTATGTTAAGCTTGTATAAAAACATAAGTGGTAGGGTAAAAACACTACCTATACATTGAACATCATCTTTGTGATTCAGCGAACTTGTGGCCAATCAAAAATAACGAAAGGTTTTTTTCGTTATTTTTGATTCGCCATAGTGGAGCTTAATCTTGATCCCCAGCTTCGAATCGATATGATTTTTTTTTCGTGGAAATTCGTTTTAAAACCATCATTTCAGTCTTTTTACTCAAATTTGTTTTGGCCACAATTATTGAACATCATGATTTTAATATTAAACAGGCAGTGATCTAATTATTGAACATGTAAACATAGGAAAACATAATAAATATTTAGGTGCATTTCGTATAATAGAATACATTGCAGGGTCAATTTGATCTAAGCTAGCAACCAAGAAACAGTTTGTTTATATTTCGAAGCACCAACCGATGTTTGTTCAATAATTGGTCATGCACTACAAGATTGAACGTTCAATAATTAAAACATTGGCGTTTTCAGTGATCCAATGATTGAACACTCTAATTTGTACAATTTTAAGAATGTACAGTTAATGAAGGCTGCCCCTCTTCCAGAAATAATCTAAACATACATATTTGAAAACAGTCATAACATTAACAAATAATTTTATTTGCCTTTAATCCGATTTTCCTCCCAATCAAGAAAAGGTTGTTTTCTTCATCCAGTCGAAAAACCAAGCTAATATTCAAACATATATTCTTGTTTTGAAGATTGTGGCTTTGACAATCCGAAGCGGCACAACTATTTTTGTTTAATTTTTCTATTGTATTTTATTGTTTTAATTGGTTTATGTTTTACTTGTGTACTCTATCTGGTACCTGTTCAATAACAGTGCTTCTACCAAATATAGTAAATCCAATATACCTCACTCTTCAAAAAACAAGGCGACACATCAAGCACGCCATCCTATGGAGAAAGTTCTAATTACCATGCATAAACATCGACGATCTGAACTACTTCTGGCAGATTTTTGACTTGTAGGTGGCGCTGTTGCTGCTAGAGGTGGTGATGGCGGTACGATCAGTGGCTTCAGTAGGAACTTTCGTCAGTAGGTGGTGCTGACATGCGTGTCCTTGATGAGATGTATGGAGAAGGCTGACAGTGAGGTATATTTGTTTTAATATATTTGCTTCTACCCTACTATTCTTATTTCGCATTTTTTTTCATATTTTGATCCTCAACGCCAATTGCATCATACAAAAACCCTAAACCTGTACTTGATTTATCCATCAAATAATTTAAAACAAATTTGTAATGTATTTAGAAAAAAAAATATTTTTTTTAAATTTAATTCATTCACATATTAATAAGCAAAACACGCAGTGGTACTATTCTTGTTTCGCTCACCGTATTATGTTTGAATAAAATATTGGAGATGTTTCTTCATGTAACTAAATGTTTTTATTGTTTTATTGCATTTGTTATTTGTCTTTTTGAGACTTGGCTGTTATTCTGAAAAAAAAAATCGTTAGAATTCGATGGAATGTTCAAGAATGTTTTCAGATTTTTATCGCCGTCATAACTATGTTATAATATTTTAATGGCATTTCGGCGAGATGAACTCTAGTAGAATGAAATTGAAAGATAGGAAATGATAGGTGGATAGTTAAAGCTAGGGCGCTTTTGGAGAAGAAACATTGAAAGGTGGTTTTTTTTTTTGAAATTGTAAGTCTAGGGCATGTGGGAGAAAGCTCAAACTAATCGGTTGAATCTTTGCTCGGCATTCTACTAGAGTTCATCTCGCCGAAATGCCATTAAAATATTATAACAATGTTCAAGAATTTGAATATTTCAAAGGTATCTTTAACCACTGACCACACTGACATGACACTTAGAACAAAAATTCAACTATTTTCTGTCTAATTTTTCGTTGTCAGATTTTGCAGGTTCGCAATACCGACGATAGGTGGCGAACCTGAAAAATTTGACAAAAAATGTCCTGTAGGAAAAATGGTCCTATTTAGCCCGATTTTATCGCAGAAATTGCGTGTTTTATTTTTAAAGTTGGGTGACATTTCCTAACTGGGATAGCATTTCTTCAAATCGATCGATGCGCACTCTGGAATCGACATTGCTTACTGTTGGAAAAATTATCCAGAAAACGAAATCGAGTGTCCAGTCAGTATGGTCAGTGCTTTAACTTAATTTTGCACAATTATTATGCAGTCCATTTATTTTCCGCTAGGGTTGCGCTAAAAAATAAGAAACAAAATTTCGATAGCAAACTGGAATAAGAATGCCAAAAAAGGAAACATTATGACGAAAACGACAAAAATCATATCAAAGTTCACAATTACAAATACAAAATAACCAAAATTTAAAAAATAAAATTATAAAAACGGCAAAAACAACAGAAATGAAAAAAATAAAATGTAATTGTATTTTTACTTAAAATTTATTTGTCAAGTTTGGTAATTCTAAATTTTAATTTTTTAATCTATAGGGGGAAGTCGTCTATGGCCGGACATCGCCTATGGCCAGGCTTCCGAAAAGTACTGGCGAACGACCTCGCACGTGCACCTCGATGAAAGCTTCCCGAATATTTCTTCCCCGACAGTTTTAAAGGGAGCGGTCGTGCGATGTACAGCGATGCCTTGTTTACCTCATGCGAGAGTTTGTTCGTGGGTATGAAAGTTTTTTAAGCTCCATGACAGTTTCGGGAAAATCTTCGTGACAGTTTTCAATGCGTTGAATTTCGCATGACAGTACTACTTACTCCGTCCGACTGTAGCCGAGATTCGCTCGGGCCGAGTTAATTTCGAACGAACGTATTTTCCTTTTGCTTGAAGTTACTGCGGGTGGTGATCACCCCAATCACCCTCCCCACCCCTTTTCACCTAACCTGCACCGGCACCACACATCGCGTTACGTCCGGTCGTATGCTGCTGCTCGGTGTGAATATATGGCTCGTTCGATCTATTCGAACCCAGCAGCAGCGCATACGATCGGGCATGGGTACGGTATGGGCACGACAGTCTACCGTGACAGTCCTGCTCAAAACTGTCACGCGCTGCAGCCGACAGTTAGATGAAATTATTTTAGAAACAGGAGGCCTGAAGGGATGAAAACCGAACTGTCGGTTGGGTTCGCTACAGCTTAAAGCACAACATTTTCGGCAGCGCAAGCTTTGAGCCGATTGTTCAGATACAGCCTGCGTTCCCGCACGTGTGTGATGTAGCCGAAGCATTTCGATTCGTTACCGACGGTACAGCAGCAACCGAGTGGTAATGAAAACCGAGACAGTTTGTTTGACAAGGAAAAGGCTGTCATAGCAAAGCTGTACTTTTCGGAAGCCTGCCTATGGCCGGACAACATAGATTTTTCGAAAACACAATATCCTAATAATGTTCTAACACCATGAAAAAAAAGTTAATAGTAGCCTGATTTGGTGTTAGAAATATGGTATTCCAATCTGAAAAGGTAAAACAATGATAGGCATCAAAAGCTTTTGCCTTGTAGTACGGAGAGGATCGCCTAAACTTTGCATTTGTATTGTGGTCAGTTTTTTCGGCTTGTAAAATTTGAACTGCACGTGAACGACATCGTTGATTGGTTATCTTTCGACTGCAGTAGATATAAGATAACAAAACGGAAGTTCAAACGAAATATTAGGAAAATTTAAAAAAAATGCGATTTGTCTATGACCGGACACCAAATTGTTGTCTATGACCGGACAAGAAAATATTGAAAAATATAGATGATTTCAACTTGAAACTTTAATTTTTTCATCTCTATAGCACCCTTGAATGGTTAGCAGAAGATAAGGATTCAATAACGAAACTATTTTGGTCCTCTGAGAAACTTTAAATTTTGCTGTCCGATCATAGACAATTTTTCTCTAGTTTTTTTTTTAACAAATGTTTCATTCTGGTTTGTTAAAAAAACTTTTACGACTGGCTTCATAGAACGTTCAGGATTGGAAAACACATATTCACAAGACCAGTGCAAGTGATTTCAGTCATTTTGCTACGTTTTTGTGCCATTGGTGACAACTTTGGTGAAGTAATTCGTAGTGTCCGGCCATAGACAACACTTTTGGAAATGAGTGAAAACTAACATGAAATGATTTCTCTTATCACATGAATATGTTGTAAATTTTTTTTTTTTCAAATATAGTTAAGTGATCATAATATAAATACTCTTCAAATCAGTAGAGGAACCAATATTTACAAAAATCTATTTTTGAAGTTTTTGTTTAAAAACCTTAAGTGTCCGGTAGTAGACAACTTCCCCTTATTGTATTTTAAAAAAAAAATTTTTGGCTTTTAATTTTTTTTAAAGCTGTTATTTTTGTTTTATTTTCTATCTTTTTAATTTTGGTCTTTTTATCATTTTTTGTAATCTTTCCCATTTAATTTTTTTTTTTTCATTTTCGCCTTTTTGTTAACATTTTTTTTTGTATTTTGTCATTTTTGTTCAAACTTGGTGTAACTTGAATTAAAATTTAATTTTGTTTTCCTATTTTTTAGGATTTTTTTTTTAATTATTTAGGACCACCTTTACGGAAAGTAAATGGACCACCCTAGTGGAAAAGCAAGTTTTAGATGAATTTTTATCATTCAAATAAGTCACATGCTGTTTGGCGTAATTTGTGATTTATTTAACATGCCAATTCTTAAACTTAGTGTAAACACTGAACTTTTTATGATAAGCTTACTAAGTACCTTATGTCTATTAGTAGTTAATCCATTCTTGAACGACAAAGAACGATTCCGTGTTTGTTTTATGGTTGTTATACTCGTGAAGTATACAGAAAAAAGAATGCAAATAATGTGAGCTACAATTGATAGCCAAAATATCATTAATGTCCATGATGCCATGCAACATCGGAGAATCATGATTCGACGATAAAGTCATTGTCACTCACGTTAGATTTGCTTGAGCAATATTGCTTTTGTCTGTCCTATATTCAGCGGATATCGATTTACACCCATAAACTGCCACAAGAATAGCCAATTTAAATGCACATCACGTAGCGACTGATGTCTGTTTCACTTTTTGATTAATTTCCAAGCGCCTTCGAACTTGCCCAGTTGGTCAGTTAAAAGAAGCAAAAAACATACCTAATCTTGAAAGCAACTGGTGGGTTTGTTTCGTATTGGCAAAGAAGAAGAATTCACTAATTATCGTTATCTCCCTCTCAACTCTTTATAATGCTGTAGCTAGAAAGTACAACCGTGGCTATTCATAAAGTTAAATTACAATACAGCCTGGTTTCGTCAAAATAAAAATCATTGTTTTATTTAAAAAGATTTAGCTTTGTCAAATCTCAAATAATAATATATAATCAAGGATAATGTTCACAAGTATAACGATCAATCAGCAAAAATCAAACGCGCATCATGCTGAACTTGATCCTCACCAGAGCGTCACAGGTAAAATTTGGGCCGATTGCCTAACATTCTTTGGACCAATTCTAGGGTTCACTCAATGAGGCTTAAGAATTTATGAGTTTTACACTGATTGTTCTTGAACCAAAGTAAAAAAACACTCTTTTACTTTAATTTATGTTTTCACAGTGCCGACGTTTGCAAAAATCAAACTGATATTAATCGACTATAGAGTATCGATCATTAGGTACCGTAACCTGGGGGAACATTGATCACTTTTTAATTCATTTTCGAGCAAACCCTTCCATGCTTTTTTGTAACTCTAAAAATACTTACTGATGTAAGGAGTATACATAAGTGGCTATAACTATTTAAATGTTTGTTACAAAACCAGATTTCATGTTTCGGGGTAACTTTGATCACTATGGTTTTAACGTATCTCAACATCTTCAAAATTATTGTTTTGATGCCAATGCCGTTTGGACTCAATTGAATTTTTTAACGCTTTCTTTCAAAAACAAATATACTAAAAAGATGGACAATGTTGCTGCATACATTTATGGGCAAAAATAATAAACATTTCTCAATATTTTTTTGGCTTCAAAAACAACAAAATTTTATTTTTATGCAATTCCCTAGGTCCTCACACTGTTCCTATGTTTTTTTTAATTGAAATTTAATCCTTTGATGGGGTTTTTTTGCCATTTGTTCTATACAGGCTTTTTCATAAAAAATGTCCGTTTTTTAATATCCAACAATTATCATATTACGACCATAAAAATAACTTTAAAACTATACCTATAAAAAGGAAAAAAGTTAAACTTTCATATAGAACAACCCATTTGCTTCAAAATACTATCATTTAATCAGGAGAAGTGTTTGTTTGTGAGTCTTCGAGAAAACAGATATTTTTAAACTTTGAAACTACATTTTAAGTAAAATAATACAATCTCCAACTACAAACCAAATTTAGCCTATTTGAAACTCAATTTATAGGCTTTGAAACGTAGAAAACAGTTTTCAGATATTTTAACTTCAGACTAAATTAATGATGATTATCTGCAAAGATTTCATGTTGATCAAAGTTACCCCGGTGATCAAAGTTCCCCCAGTTTACGGTACTCTATTTGTACAAGAATTCAGTACTGTTCTACAAATTTGAATATTTTTTTGTTAGAGGCTTTCCCTAATTTTTAATTTATTATTATTGGATGTTTCCACAAATAATTCAATCCTTACACATTGGAATAAATCAGAACGCTTAGAATGGACTTGTGATATTCTGACATTCTGAGAAGTTCTAATTTTGGATGTTCTGTGCAAAAATTGGTACGCCACGATAGATTCAACATTGCAACTTAAAATAGGATTTAAATTTTCTCTCACCAGGCTCATACTTCTCCATCGTGAATTAGAATTCAAAGATTACTTAAATAAGTTGTTGTTTTTTTCGAATCGTGTATAAAAAGAACTTAATTCCAAATTTAAGTTCACAGATTGTAAGGCAATCCGAACTTAAACCCCCTAAATTACTATTATGGTTAATAAACTTCCAAAAAAGCAAGTGACGTTCCATGTCACAGTACCTTGAACCCTAAAATATCATAATAAATTTTGTGAAGGGATGGCGAACAGCAAGTCTTCTCAAAACATATCGTCATATGTTTTCCCTTTAGCGACTACACGGACTTGGCCAGCATCGTTATTGGTTCATTTTGAAGTAGAAAATCTTCAAAAATGTACAGCAAGATTGTATTGCTTATTCTCAGTAATCCTTCATTAGGTTCATTGTGCAATGTTGATTATCTACAATCAACAATCCTTCTACTAAAATCTAACAATGTTTGTTTGTTTATTTGTGACACTTTACCAACGCTTTGGCATTCGTGAAAATCTAACAATGTGAAAACATTTTTTTTTTGTATGAAATTATTTTATCGGCTATATCGGTGAAATTTTATATTCTTTGAGAAAGAATATTTCAAAAATTAAATAATTGGCTAAAAAGAAAATAAAAAACACATTTCATTACATCGGTATATCGCCTAGTATCGGATCATCGATCGTAGCGTGAATAACCCAACCCGGCTAGACCGCACGTAATGATACAATATCGAAAACCGCATCTATCAATAAATGTGTCTCGGTTGCACTTGGAGCTTTTCTGAGCGATCACATTCAATCTTTTTGGTCGTTCGCACTGCAAGTTTTCCTCTTGTGGGGCGAACCACGCATGGCCTACTATTGTGTGGTGGTAGCTACAATTCTATCTGTATCTACCACTTCAAGGTAGAAGACCCGTGAGGAACACAAAGATTAAATGCGATGAAAAGTTTTTCGAATTAAATTACCCTTCCGCTCATTTTCAACATCTTTCACCTTATTCTATTTAATCTTCTATCCGGCTTATAACCTTTCAATTCTTAAATATTCTTTTTCAAAGAATATAAAATTTCACCGATATAACCAATAAAATAATTTCATAAAATAAATCTAGCGTGCTTAACTCTTCATTTCCTTTTTTGTTTCGACTATAGTCAGTCGTTTTACCATCTTTATGGCATTTGCGACTTTATATCAACGTTGCAGTAAAACTTTCACGGTACAACTGTGTTCGATGTTTACTCTTGGGCTCGAACTCGCGTACATCGGTTCAGGAGACAATTGACTTGCTAACTGAGCTATACCATAAGCCCAATTTCAAAACATGAACATATTTGTGGGTAATGATAAAGTCTTACGTAAAACAAAGCTTACCTTCACACCTTCTATGATGATTTCGCTTAAAAAACTAAAACTGCACCAACAACTAGTACTTATATCTTTCGTTTGTGAAATATCATAATACGGTTTACCACCGATGAGTAATCCGCGAATGCTCTATTAAAAACACATTATTGCCATTTTCAAATTTTTTAGTGTCTCGCTTTATTCATCGGATCGTTGTGCCACGACCTAGATCACCGAGGAAAAAATAATAAATTTATGTTGGACACTGAGGCCCCACTAGCTGCCATCTACAGCACATCTACAATGGAGCACCATCATTTCAATCAAACTGTAACCATTCTTCAGCAGGTTTGTTTTATTTAGGAAATGTTCACAACAAAAATCAGTATATAAGTCTGGCACAATTCAAACCTTGCAGGAAGGGCATAACATATTTAGTAAATTGAACAGCAACGAATATAAACAGGTTCTGAGTCTTATCAAACATTGCATATTGGCTACCGACTTGGCATTGTTCTTCCCCAATAAACAAAAACTGAATGCACTGGTCGATGAGGAAAAATTCTCGTGGACCATCACTGAACATCGAATGTTGATACAAGCTATAGCGATGACTGGGGCCGATCTGTCTGCTTCGGCCAAACCATGGGAAATACAAACGGAAACTGTGAAGGTATGTATATCTGATGGTCAACCGGATCACTATCGGTTAACACTGCAAAGATTTTCCCAATGACAACACTTGCTTTTTTTTTGATACAACATAAAACCGCATTTCATCGGTACTTTTATTACCGAATTAGCAACATGTGGAGTTCTTTAATCAGCTTGGTAATATTTTATTAGGACCGGTGGATGATTATAGAGGGTATTATTATAGATTAGAGAGGGTATTATTCGGTAAAAACTTACCGAAAAACCGGAAACATTCACCGGTTTGGCATTCGTATTACCGAGTGCTCGGTAATTTTTTACTGAAAAATTGAAAAAAAAATTACCGAATCCTCGGTAATTTTCCAATTTTTCAGATTATTTGATTAGAGCACCTGTATCCGTGGTCCGAACAGCCGGTTCAGACCCAAATTCCAACCAAAGCAACCGCACTGGTGGTCCATTCTACCAGTTTCAACTCTTTTTTTTAGAACTGTTATAAGGATTGGTCCAAAACTGAGCAGATTTGAATACAATGAAATTGATGGACAGAAGGTTGGTTGCTAGAGCGGGAACTAGAAGAACATTGCGTACTTCGACGGGAACTTCTTCAAGCACCGTGGTGACGTTGCCTCTGGCAACAGATTGTATCGTCTCGCTGCTGATAGAGTGCACGAAATTTTCCTTCTTGATGAAACCATCGTCGCACCTGTTCATGTGGGAACTGGCCGCCGAATCAAAAAACCACTCGTCTCGACCTCTCGCCGCCATCACCGCGCACAGGACCTTGCCATTCGAACCTCCTGGATTGTTCGAAGAACCTTGCTTTTCAGGGCAATTAGCTGCATAATGGTCAGGTTGATTGCAGTTGTAACAAACGATGTTCCTTCTCGCACCACCAGATCGAGGAACACCCTTCGCATGCCGAACTTTTGCTTCGTGTACAGGGCACCTTCATCACCAGAGCTCGTCAATGGCCACCTAACGTCTTGAAGAATCTTCGTTTTGACGACATCGGACGTCAGCTCCATTCCCGACGCTTGAATGCCGATTATCATCGGAGAATAGTAAGCTGGAAGACCCTTCAGCAGCAAAGATGCCAGCCATGGATTTTTGACGTCGAACCCAATTTCTTGCAAATTCTCGGTTGTCGTAACCAACTTGTCGATGTAATCCTCCACGTTCTCAAAATTTTCCAGTTTGACCGACGTCAGCTTGTCCAGTAAACCGCACCGTCGGTTCAACCCATCGTCTTGGAATGCCTTCTCCAGCTTGTTCCAGGCCTCTTGAGCTGTTTCCGCGTTTCGCACCAGACTAAAGTTGCTCTTCTCGATGCTTAGGCAAATGGCTCGCTCGTCCATTTCCGGATCCACATCGTAGCCATCTCTCGGTTTGACGGCACGCCACGACCCTTCTTGGATGAGATTCATCTTTATCGAAAAGGACCAAGAAGAGTAGTTGATTCGTCCCTTCAACTTTTCGATAGCCGGCAGGCTCACTGAGCTTCCATGAGAACGCGCAGCAGCCGCTGGTTGCCTTCCGCCGGCCGTCGCATTAACCGGATGGAACACCGCCAGTACCGCTTCTGCTCCTGCTTGGGCCTCTGCCGCTATTCTCGTTGCTTCGGGGACCATCATCTCTGGGGAGAACCATCTTGAGAAAACTTTTCTCCCCTTTTTCACTTCCAAACTATTCTATGTCCAAAACCACTTAAAAATAAACTTGGAAATAAATAAATAAAAAGTGGCATGGAATAGAACTTGTGTAGTTTGGTTGAAGTAGAAACTTAGAGTAGAACTTATTTGCTGCCGAGCACGTTTTTATACCCGACAGGAAAACATATTGCTTGGATACAGTTTGTTTTTCTTGACAACGGATTCATAGGTTACTATAATTTATCATAAACTCAACAGATTCCTTTATAAATTAGACCCAAGAAAAGATCACGGATACAGATGCTCTTAGAAACCCATAATTTTCAGTGATTCAATCACCTATTAACAAAGTTCGGTATAAAAATTAATCGATTACCAAAAAGACATGGTTCTAACCTGTTCGGTAAAATAAATGACCGAAATCGTAGATTCACGGATGCTGTGTAGACCAGACCGGACCAATCGCCATTCTGGTCCATAAACATCACACATTAATTCTTTAGCATTAACTATATGGACATGACATTTCAACGTCTTTAACAAAAACTGCTGTTGGCGTTTAGTTCGGTGTGGTAGAACCCCGATCATATACCGTCAAACTATTTATGTGTTCCGTGAATCATTAACTTAGCTAATCCATCGGTATACTTGTAGGTTATATTTGCCGAGTTTTACGATCAAGGAGACGAGGAAAAGAAGGCAGGACGAAAGCCGATACCGATGATGGACCGAGATCAACCAGAACAGCAAGCAACATCCCAACTGGGCTTTCTCAGTGAAATATGTATTCCATGCTACAGGTTACTGAACCGCCTGATTCCGGAAACTGAACCAATGCTTAATATGTGTAACGAAAATTTAGATAAATGGAACAAGATTGCTGAAGAGAATAAAAAGAATAAGGGTTAGTGTTCACATTGCGCATTGAATCAAGTTTTCATTTAACTCAACAACAGAAGAAGTTTAATATAATAAAACATCCCACATATTTGATTATTTTGTTCAGCATTGAAAGTGTTAAGACTGTAGAAGACGATTTATCGGTGTTGTGAAACGCAAAGCGTGCATTGATGTTCATAAATAATAATCCCAGAGCGTTGAATATCTGAAATGTATGTATATATGTATGTATGAATATACCAGTGAACATCAGAGTTCACCGTCAATTAATCACCGAATAAATTTTATTTTGGGTCTTTTTTATTCAACTGCAAACAGTATTCATGAGCTAAAGTGACCTTCAATGTTTACTATTTATATAAATATATACCAAAAATAAATGTTAGCAATATTTGTACTGTAATGTTTTACGAATAAAGTCATATACATAAATATGAAAAAGGACGGTTCTTTTCGTTTTCGTTCAATGATTATCAGAATGTTTTTAAAAGTCATGTTATATTAAATGTATTCAAGTATTGTTTGAATATTATTTAAACACTTACCTACAACGGAAAAAAACACTCGGGCCCCCCGAAAACCATGTTCTATGGCACAATACATGTTATGAATCGTAATCGTTTACCTCTATTAGTACTACTTAGCTTTGGTACCATCGTCAATTTTTCTGGCTCTCCTTGCCATTATCCAGAAATACAGAGGTGGACTGATATGTCGTATCCAGTAAGCTAGTTTGGGTGCCATCCCTGTGATTGTAACATCTTCCTCGTCACGTAAGATTGCCTTCAAGATACGTTTCGCTACCACATCGGGCGAAGCACCAGTAGCCGTTGTTTCGTCCATTTCTGAAAAACAGCAAATGTTTCATTTTTTTCATTAGATCAAACGCCTACGAAACAGTTAACTAAAAGTATATAGTGAAATGAAGTGAAGTTCTACTTAAGATACACACAACACAAGAGTATATTTGAGTTATTTCAACGACAATTTGTTACGCAAATATTGTTCATTGCATGGATAGCCCATCTAGTTCCTTCGCAACTCAGCTGGCAAACACGTTCATCCGTAGTTAGGGCAGTTATTGAAGGTTGGAGCCTAGTTACACAGCAAATTTTCTTTGCTGGTTTTAAATTTAGAGCAATATGAATAGCTAGTAAAATCGAGAAACATAAATGCTGGTTTCAATTTCTCTTCAGCCTCGAGTGAGATCGGATGCTTTTTTCCTTTATCGCAAGATAAAGGCAAAAAAGAATTTCTATTGTGTTTTGTGGTGTGAGGTGTTAGTTGTGTGATGAGTCCATCGCCGGGGGATCACTCTGGTAGGACAATACCGGAATGGATGGATTTGAAGAACTTAAATGGTCGTCTGTACTACATGGTTCTTAAAGCAGCAGATGGACACGTGCTTCCGAAAAATCCATTTCTTATAGGCCGATCCGTTGAACAGATTGGAAAAGTTGAAAGTGTGTTCTACGAGAAGAGCCAAAACTGGTAAGTTCTTAAGCTCTTAATAAGGAAAAAGGTAGTGAATTGATCAAGTTAACCAAATTGGTTGACGGAACCCCAATCGAAATCGAATACCAACCCAGACTGAACCAACGTAAATTCCTCGTCGGGTAGCCAAGAAGTTGAAGGTATTTCGGACAAAGTTTTTCTCGAAACCAGGTCTTGAAATGCGGTGACTGCTATTTCTCGAGAACCAGTGGGCCGATTTCCATTCTTTTGGTTTTTTTTATTCCTTGTAAAATTACCCGGTCTTCGGCGTACGAAAATTTGCAATTTTTTGCTTAGTTTTTTTTTAATTGTCAAAATAGTGACGAAATTTTAGGTAAAAACGCTTTTTATGTTCAATCGTCCGCTATTTTGTCCAACATATTTTTTTCCAAAGAATCTCTACGTCAAGGACTCGGCACATGTTTTTACTGATAAACTAACGCGGATTCACTCATTTCAGATGAAAACTGCCGCCGTAATCGCGGTCACCGCAAACCATGTTTTGCCAGCAGAGCTCCACGGAAATCGTCAAAGCGTCGCCATTTCTGGACCGATTTCAATGGTAAACAGTGAAAAAGATACACAAAATGTTGTACTATAAGATGATTAAAACGTTGAGTCGATACACACAATAGTTGATTTTTAATACGCCCCTAAAAATTACCTATTTTTTGGCCTCTACTCATATATCCCCCCTTAATTTAATTTTCCATTTTTCAAAGCCAAAGAAGAATTTTCTTTGGTATGTATAGAGTATGTTGATCGATCAACTTTTTACACATAATTTATTATGTTTTGTGTTTTAGTTCGGGTCGAGTGCAATTCCGGGATATGAAAATGGAAATCGTTGGAACCCTTCCCTGAGTTAGGAAAATCGGAAGGAAAGTTGTTCCCTGACCAACGCCAAGGACAGCAAATGCTGAAGGAAAACAATAATTATAGTTTTTAGTGAAGTGAAAAAAGTGAATCAATCTTTGAAATGTTACTAATTTCATGAAATATATATTTAAGAAAAAAAAGCTCATTTTTTTACATTTTTTTATCATTTGTTTGCTTTTGTTTAAAAATGTTAGCCGCTGGCGCTCACAGAAAATCTGTGTAATTTTGTGTATCGCTATCCAACGAGATGTGTGAAACTTACAAGCCTATGATCTCTTATCCGGGTTAACACTTTTCAATGATTGAAACGAATATTTGTCACACTGGCACGAAATACTTTTTTCCAACACCGTCTCCCACACAAGTACACCTGGAGATCACCGTACCAAACGCAATCACAGATCAACCAGGTTTGGATAGACATTCGGCACTTCTCGGACATTATCGATGCCAGATCATGTCGAGGCGCCAACATCGAGTCAGACCACTGCACTGTCTGGTGATGGTGAAGATGCACCCAAAACTCTCCGTACAAAACCGATGGGTTTAATATCGCACGACTGAAGCAACCTGAGATCACAGCAACCTACGCGTAATCGCTCAAAGCAGCGCTACTGACAGAGGGCGAACTCGATGGAACGACGGTTCGACGAGAAGTGTAGAGAGGTGATGGCGAAGAAAATACCACATGGTCGGCGTTAGTGCAAAGAAGCACCAGTCGAAACGTTATCAATCACCGACAGTGGAAGAGGCAACGAGTCCGAATTTTCCAGGAGAAAAAGGGCCGTCTGGAGGTGGAGGAACTAGAGCAGCTGCGTTGTTCAAGGGAAACACGAAAGTTCTATCAGAAGCTCAATGCATCCCGAAAAGACTTGTGCAGCAAGACGAAATGTGCCGGGATTAAGGGACTCCCAAAGAGGGAGGCCATTCGCCAGCTGAATAGCGAGAAGTCAGCTGGGAAGGTTGACATCGCAACTGAACTCATCAAAATAGACACGTGAACACCAGGTCCTTACGCACCATCTATTCAACGACTTCAAATCCGCAAAAGACATGATCGACCGTGACGAGCTATGAAAATCATGAATGAGAACGGCTTTTCCGGGAAGCTGACCAGACTTATTAAAGCAACGATGAAGGGAACGCAGTGTGTTGCGTGGGATTATAGCCCACAGATTGGGTTTCTAGTTTGAGCGTGTAGGAAAAAAAGCGGTAAACGTCAGATGAAAAATAACGGATTTTTATTGTATTTCTGGATCTCGTCGCAACGTGTTTTGCAAACGTTTACTAAGTTCCAAGTGCTTTAGCTTTTCGCGAATTTGTAGTGGATAATATTAGGTTTCTGATATCTCCAAGTAAGTTTAAGCCTTTTATATAATCGCCTTCAATACTAATTGAAAGGTTTTCCAAAATCTAGCGATTTGTCGCTCGAGGTTGACGAAGAGCGTTCTCGTTGAACATTCCGGTTTCTAGGGCCAATTACACTGTGATTCAGCTCAAGTTGCCCCGTTTCCATGTAAGTTTTTTTTATTATAGAATTGGAATATTTGTTAATCTAAACATCTTATCAGACGCTAGGCAATCTGTATCCGGAACGCCGGAACGTAGCACTCGAGTACAGACGAGTTAAGAAAGGGAACTATTTGTAAGTAACCGAATTTGTTTTTGTTGTACCTCAATTTTAAATAAAAATGCCTTTGCAGTTGAGTCCTGTCGAGGACAGTTTCCCGTCATTACGGCATTAAGTCTATCCGAGACAGACTACAGAAAAACCCAAACAAGCTCAAAAATAACCTGCGGAATGAGTGCTACGGATTCCAATCAACATAACCTGCAAATTTCATCCCAGCATAATTGCATAGGATGCACGCAGCCGGATGAAATCCAGGATATGGTGGCATGTGACGAGTGCTCCCAGTGGTGGCATTATAATTGCGCCGGAGTAAATGCCTCTATTGCCGACAAATCGTTCCGTTGTGCCCAATGTACCGGAAAATCCAGGAAAACGAATACTTCTTCGTTCCATACAATGCGATCCACTTCCTCAAAACATTCAACATCTTCGCTGGCCCGGCTCCGGTTGCAACAGCTGGAGGAGCAAAAACAGTTGGAAGATAGATTGAGGAAAGAAAAGGCAGAGCAATCAGAAAAGGATCGATTGCTCCTGGCAGAGCAAGCAGAGAAGGATCGATTACTCCTAGCAGAACAAGCCGAAAAAGATCGTTTCTATCTGGCGGAAAAGCACCAACTACAATTGGAATTGCTGGGCGAAGAATCTCAAGCAGGAAGCGAACGTAGTTTCGAGTCACGGGAGCAGCTGACCGAAAAGTGGATCCAAAGTCAGGACATCGGTAATGGAAACCTGTTGGCTTCATCCACTCCTGTAGCGGCACCTGTACATACTGGTGCGGTGCCGAAAATCGTACAGCTGCCAGCGATAGAGGAGGAATATTGTTTACCGGAAGATTCACGAATAGTCCAAGGAAGGCGACCACAGACAGCAACTAACAAGAAAGGCGGCATAGGTTACGCTAAACTTCCCCCAGCAGCACTGGGCACAAGGGAGTCTAGTTTTTCCCGGAATTGTTGGCCAAATTCTGATGTTCAGCGTCGTTTGTCGCATCCATTCAGTATGACAGTGAATCAAAGTCCCCATCCGAGATCTTCTTATCCAGAACTGTCAGAGCTGGTAGATGTTTCCGGAAGTTCGTGGTATCGAGAAAATAACCCCCCTCCAAATTCTCCACCTCTGCTCAACAATCAACTCGTTCAGCAGCAGCCTGTACTGCTCAATGCCCAGCAACTCGCAGCAAGGCACGTCGTATCCCGGGATTTACCTAGATTTTCGGGTGATCCATTAGAATGGCCGGTGTTCCTTAGCACTTTCGAATCGACCACGGCCATGTGCGGAATTCAACCGGACGAGAACCTGGTTCGCCTTCAAAAATGCCTGGTAGGAAGTGCGAGAGAAAAAGTTCTGAACCTGCTCACAATTCCATCAGCGGTTCCAGAAATTATTGCTACCCTCAGGGAAGAGTGTGGCCGACCCGATCAATTGATACATTGTATGCTGTCTAAAATTCGCCGTGGCAGTCTGCCAAATGCAAACAAATTGGAAACTCTCGTTAGTTTCGGACGTGAAGTGAGGAATTTGGTGACGTACATTGAAGCCGCTCGTTTACAGTCCCACCTGACTAATCCGGAGCTCCTTTCCGAACTGGTGTTTAAATTGCCTCCAAGTTTACGCCTTGAGTGGGGAAAACTCCTAGAAAACGTTCCGGAGCCGTCGCTAAGGGATTTCTGCAATTATGTGTCATCGCTCAGAACCGCTGCATGCAAAGTCACTCCACCAGCTGACCTCGCAATGGATGGTCAAATTCGAAGAGGAACCCGCAAAGAAAAAGAAACAGGCTTTCTCAATACTCATCAGGAGGTTTTCTCGAAAACGGAGAACACTTTGCCGAAGCAGAAAGGAGATCCCAGACCCTGTTTAGCGTGCGATAGGAAGGGCCACAGGGTCCGCGACTGCGAGAGATTCAAGAAATCTTCGTTGAACGATCGTCTGAAAGTAGTGCAGGAGAAACAACTGTGTCGACGATGCTTGGCACCACACGGCAAGTGGCCGTGTCGAACGAGACAACCCTGCGGTGTGGACGGTTGTCAGGAAATGCACCATATGTTGCTCCATTGTAAGCCATCGCCATCCACCTCGTATGGTGCATCTGGAATTGTAACAACACATCGACACAAACAAAATTCCACGCTCTTCAAAATCATACCGGTTATGCTACATGGGAACGGCAAGTCTTTATTGGTCCACGCATTTCTCGATGATGGGTCCGACTTGACTCTCATCGAAAGCAAAGTCGCCGATGAACTGGGCCTAGACGGAGTAGAAAGACCTCTATGCATAGAGTGGACAGGTAGCGTATCACGGAATGAAGATTCTTCTCGTGTCGTGCAGCTGACGATATCCAAGCCGAAAAGTGAAGAAAGACATGCCCTGACGAACGTGCGCACCGTTCCTGATTTGGGATTGCCGAAGCAGTCGTTGAACTACAAAAAAATGGCTAAAGATTTCCCCCATCTTCGTGGTTTACCGATTTGCAGCTATACCGATGTTACTCCCAAAATATTGATTGGAGTCGACCATGCAAGACTGAAGTTAACGCTGAAAAGAAGAGAGAGAAGTGCTGGTGAACCCGTGGCAACCAAGACGAGATTAGGCTGGGTTATTTTCGGTGGACAGAGTGCTACGAATAATCTCGCCCGAACCATGGTCCACACCTGCAAGTGCAACAAAGACGACGAATTGCACGTTCTTGCCAGAGGAAACCTAGCAGCCGCACCTAGTATGCGCATTGCCGAACATGCTCCGCCAGAAACCAGCGAAGATCAACGTGCCCGAAGAGTCTTGCAAGAAACTACAAAGCGCATTCCGTCCGGGAAATACGAAACGGAAAAATGTTCCGCTCAATATACGAAGAGTCTGAACGCTTCCGAACATCGTGTCCGTTATCCAGAAGCAGCAGCCGCCATCGTAGAAGGCACGTATGTCGACGACTTTCTCGATAGCAGAGATTCAGCGAGAGAAGCTGTCGAAATTGCGCAAGAAGTGGTCACGATAAATGGTGCAGCTGGCTTCCAAATCCCGACGTGGCAATCGAATTCCATCGAAGTTCTTCGAGAGATCAGCAACGAAAGCGAAAACTCCACGAAACGTTTTTCTGTGGATAGAATGACAGCAACGGAACGAGTTCTTGGGATGGTTTGGCGGCCAAGCCCAGACGTCTTCGTATTTGAAAATGTATTTCGTGATGATCTTCAGACACTGCTAACCGGACACATCATTCCCACCAAACGTCAAGTTCTTCAGGTGGTAATGAGCCTTTTCGACCCCCTGGGAATAATCGCAGCCTTCACCATCCACGGAAAAATCCTCATGCAGGATATATGGAGGTCAGGTGTGAATTGGGATGAGTCTATCCGGTTGACGGATTTTGAAAACTGGAAGCGCTGGATAGGGGTGCTTCCCGATTTAGAGAAGGTGACGATTCCAAGATGTTATTTCCCGAACTACGATCCTATTAGCTATGATTCTCTGCAACTGCACATCTTCACAGATGCAAGCGAGACAGCTTACGCTAGCGTAGCATTTTTTAGAATAGTCGATCGAGGATCACCGAGATGCTGTCTAGTAGCTTCGAAGGCGAAAGTTACCTCACTTCGACCACAGTCGATTCCTCGGAACGAGTTGAATGGTGCAGTCATTGGAGCGCGACTAATGGAGTCCATTGTCGACAGTCACCGGTTGAAGATATGCAAGCGATATTTTTGGACCGATTCATCCGTCGTGATTTCGTGGCTTCATGCCGACCCACGAAAGTACCGGTAGTATGTAGGATTCAGAGTCGGTGAGATCTTATCGAAAACTCAAGTCGACGAGTGGCGCTGGATAGCTTCAAAACTGAACGTTGCGGATGCTGCGACAAAGTGGGAATCCGAATGGCCGTCACCATATTTGTTTCATTTTTACCATCGCTGTCGAACCAAAAATAGAACTGAGAGTACCATAACATTAGTGCCGCTGGACTCTCCGAATGATCCTGTACTTACTCCTAATTGTTTCCTGCTTATGACATCGAGTGGTTCCTGTGCACCGAAGGTGGAAATTGGTACGACGAGTAACCTGAAAGCTAATTGGAGAACGATGGAAGAAATTTTGAATCAATTTTGGAAACGCTGGATCGAGGGCTATCTACCAACGATAGCAAGGCGGACCAAATGGTACCATGATGTTCGACCGTTGCAGGAAGGAGACCTTGTTGTAATCGTGGACGAGATCGTGAGGAACGGATGGTTACGAGGGCGTGTAAGCCGGACTTATCCAGGATCTGATGGGCAAGTTAGGAGAGTAGATGTAGAAACTAGCTCAGGTATATTACAGCGAGGAGTTGCCAAGGTAGCACTGTTAGATCTAGATGTGACAGGTAAAACCTACTAGCGTAAGGTGTTACGGGCGGGGGTGTTGCGTGGGATTATAGCCCACAGATTGGGTTTCTAGTTTGAGCGTGTAGGAAAAAAAGCGGTAAACGTCAGATGAAAAATAACGGATTTTTATTGTATTTCTGGATCTCGTCGCAACGTGTTTTGCAAACGTTTACTAAGTTCCAAGTGCTTTAGCTTTTCGCGAATTTGTAGTGGATAATATTAGGTTTCTGATATCTCCAAGTAAGTTTAAGCCTTTTATATAATCGCCTTCAATACTAATTGAAAGGTTTTCCAAAATCTAGCGATTTGTCGCTCGAGGTTGACGAAGAGCGTTCTCGTTGAACATTCCGGTTTCTAGGGCCAATTACACTGTGATTCAGCTCAAGTTGCCCCGTTTCCATGTAAGTTTTTTTTATTATAGAATTGGAATATTTGTTAATCTAAACATCTTATCAGACGCTAGGCAATCTGTATCCGGAACGCCGGAACGTAGCACTCGAGTACAGACGAGTTAAGAAAGGGAACTATTTGTAAGTAACCGAATTTGTTTTTGTTGTACCTCAATTTTAAATAAAAATGCCTTTGCAGTTGAGTCCTGTCGAGGACAGTTTCCTGTCATTACGGCATTAAGTCTATCCGAGACAGACTACAGAAAAACCCAAACACAGTGCTATGTGCGGATTAAGGGTGATCTGTTTGAGTACATTCGAATCGCGCAGGGGGCTTCGACAAGGCGGTGATCTATGTTGCATGACGTCAACGTGGTGCGTGGAGATCTACCACAAATTGAAACGCGAAGTAGGAAGGATTGGGTTCATGATTAGTACGTCCAAAACCGCAAATGCTGGCCTGCGGATGTGCGGTTCTGATCAAGATATTGTAGATCAAGATGATTTATCGGTCACGAACACCACACTCAAGCAACCAAAAGAGCCAATCCAGCGGTCTCGGCTTAGAGGTTAGAGCGTTAGTATCTTAAGCAAGAGGTCATGAGATCGAATCTCGGTCATGGTATACATTGTACTTCTTCTGAAGGTTGGCTGTTTGAGCATTTAAAGCATGCTAGCTGCCACTTTAGGAAGTTTGTAAGATTTTATAATAGACCCAAATCTCAATGTTTTATGCATTTTTAAGTCATCTAATTTTGACTTTAATAGTCCAAATTTTATTTTCCCGATTTCTTTTTGGCACGGTGTAATGAAGTCCGATTGAACTGCAATTTAATACAGGTCAGTTTTTTTTCTAAATTCGATGAAAAAAATTCTACCATGCATTCTTAAAATTAAAATCAAAAAAATTAATAATTTAAATCCATTCCATTAACGACTTTTAAAATTTTACCCATGGTAACGATGCAATATATTTTTAATAAATTTGACTTAATATACTTACTTCCATATTGGACACCAGATCCAGTGAGAGCATTCAACGAGAGTGCAGTTTTTATGTACCCGGGTGAAATTACAGTTACTTTAACGTCATGCTCTGCCAATTCGGCGCGCAAACTATCACAGAAAGCTTGCAGCGCATGTTTTGACGCGGAATAAGCCGAACGGAACGGTATGCTGAGCTTTCCTTGAATGCTTGAGATGCACACAATTCGTCCATCCTTGCGTTGAATCATAGACGGAAGACATGCTTTCGTTAAAGCAACCGTTCCGAAGTAGTTTATCAGCATAACCTTGATGTCAACGTCCAGTGTTGTGGATAGGCAATCTGACCGAACACTTATTCCCGCGTTGTTGATCAGAATATCTATCTGTCCATGTATTTCGAGAATTTCTTTAACCTTATCATTTATTGATTGAATGTCCGATAAATCCAAGGGAATTACAACAGGGGAATGTGTCACAACTGTCTGAAAAAGGTAGGCATTTTAAATTCGATTTTACGGTAAAGAGTAAAAACATCACGGCACATGAACAACTTTGAAACAATAATTCAGATCTCAAATTTAAAAAATATTATGTAGGTACAATGTTGCATATAATTCTTCTTTCCTTAATCATGTTATTGTTATTGTAATTGTGATTTTTATTTACGGGAACCGTCAAGTTACAAAATAACTAAGTGACTAGGTCAAGGAAGACAAATCATGTATCTCCCTGAAGTACTTCTCTGGACTTAATCATACAGATCCTTTAGTAACTTCAAGGTTCCACTAATGAAAATCACAATTAAAGTATGAACCTAGCTGTTTGCTCAAAATGTTCAGACAATCTGATTACATATAAACCTAGTCGATGCACAGTAATTAATAAATTCAAAAGACAAATAAAAATTACAAAGCAATAGGTAATAATCTTCTGTAATCAGAAAGATAAGTTAAGATGAACACTTTACAGATTGGCACTTTTCAAGTGAGTTTGACCTATTTTTTTAATTGGTTTTGTAATAACGATTAAACTATACTCACTGTGTGGAGGGCAAGTAGATCTTTCCGAACGCGATCTAGTTCCTCTTTTCGCCTTGCAGCTAACACTACTTTACATCCAGCGAGGAAAAATGTATGGGCCAACGACTCACCCAAACCTGAGCTGGCGCCAGTAATTAAAACCACCTGAAAAATATCATTAAAGTTATTGCATGTATGTAAGTGCTTTCTCCCTTTTATCGTACTTTTCCGGGCAGACATTCACGATATCTTCTCTGTTTGATAATTCCAATTGTTTTGAAGAGCAAATATGGAATTGTTATAGGTAAACAAATAGTTGATAAAATGAGCCACATCAAACCATAATCAGTTCGACACACTACACCTGATTCGGGAATTTGTTTCATGATTGATCAACAAAACAATCAAACTCGACCTAGAAGATCTAATCCAATTGAAACTAGCACAACGAGCACAACTGAACCGCTTAAATGACCGGATCGAAGTGATCATCCAGCCAGGCGTACAAAACCAAACAAAACAATAATTACAATTACAATAATTACAATAATTATTTTTTCACTTTTATTCACCAAGTTTCAGAGAAGAGAGATTGCATGCGCAAGAGAATGCGGGAATGAGAGCTATTTTTACACTTTTAATGCAGAGAACACAAAACTGGAAGGCCAAAACTTGTTTTTGGACTGTACACTCGAAAAACATATGTTATCTGCCTTGAAAATGGAACTTTCCATTGTATTAAACGGGATTATTTGGCATAATTTCATTGTTTCGTATGGTCACGTTGAAATCCACTTTTCAGACAAAATTTGTGAATTTTGTTTTCTTTAGTTTGTAGGCCTCGCCGCAAACATCGAGGATGCAAAGAGTGAGGTGGCCAAAGACCCGCCATCGGAAGCGGCAGCCTTCTTACAGTTCCGTCCGCTACGCGATTTTTTTTCCCGCACACGATGTATTAATTGTTTTTTTTCAAAGGTCGTGTAGCTGGTTGGGATTTAAATTGTTCGACCTTTTGAAAACTGGGCATAGAAGTCATCTGCTGCATGCAGGGGTGCCAGGTGGTTTTGTAAAATATCAGGACAATGCGAAGAAAAAAATCTAAATCGCACTGCACGCTAGAAACTATTAAACCATTTATGATGCAAAAATAACCATTTTTGACCTTTTCCCGGGAAATGTCATTTTATGAGTTCTCCTTGAGAAGTCATAAAATGACTTCTAGGGGAGAAGTTCGAATATGGTTATTTTTCAACCGAATGGGATTCTGGAGGAGAAGTTGAAAAAATGGTTGTTTTTAAATCTTAATGCAAAATGAGGGAGAATGTTAACCTAGAAATATAGTGCAAACTGGAATGTTTTTGAAAAAAATAAATAAAATTTAAACAACTTTGTGTTTTTCACATCTTTTCATTTATTTATTATTTTTTTGGATGTTAGATTTAGAAGTTACGCTGGGCACGGAAAAGCAGGAAGATGTTTTGAAGACACGTTCAGATGCTGCTCGGTGCGATGATCGCTGTGCGAATATTTGCGCATCTCCCAAATGGCCACTGGGCCTGCTGGCTCAACATTGTCAGGAAGCGACTCTTGAAGAATCGTTGCCATAGCTGGGGGCAGGCCACCGAAAGCACTAGCAAGGCACAAGTGGCTTCATTTTCTGCCTTGAACAGTCCGTACCAAGGCAAGTCCCAGATGATAAACATCGCCTCATTCTTTGCGATATACTTGCCCCGGTGCCGGAACCCAGAACCAGCCGACCCTGATGGACCAGAACTTTGTTTTCTGATTCTCGGGCAGCGGCTTCCAGGCGGTCTTGTTCGTTTCCCGCTTGATGTGGACCTTTAGCTCTGCCATGATGCTGATTCCTTCCAACGAGAGCTTTTCGAAAAGTTTTATTTCCTCCTTCCGACGGATGTGGCCAAAATTTACCAAAAACTGGCAAATATAATTTTTACAGGCTGAAAGACCAATAATTATGTAAATGAAATATTGAAAAAAAAAACGAATAAAGGAAAAGTTACCAGTCCAATTTTTCCTGCTTCTAGTACTGAATGTACCGGGAGTTTCCTGAGACAGCTATATTGACCGCAATTCCAGCAGGGGCGGGCAGACCGACCAGCTCCAGCTCCATCCAAATAACAGAAACAGATTTCCCGCATGAAGCAGTATTATACAATGACTACCCGCATAGCCAAATATCATACACTGAATCGTTGATATTATTCAGCTCTGATTACAGGAATAGTGACTATTAGAGTAATCGTTCTTAAATCTTTTTATTTTCAACTAACTTTTCCATTTTCACGTGTCTTTGCTTGAAATGATAAAAAAATATTTATGAAAGATACGGGTAATAATCCTTAAAATTAAAACTCAGGATGCATCTGAGTGTGTCGTGTGTCTTTGCTGTCAACAATCAGTCGAACAAAATCCATGTGTTTTGGTTTTAATTGAAATGTGCGTTTTTTGTTGAAATCATCAGTTTAAATGTAAGTTTAAAGCCGTTTTAAAAGCATGAATTGTTTTTTAATATTGTTGAATATCTTTTCCAGGTCTAAACACACCTAGGTTCACCGCAAGATGAACAAAAAGTGGTGCAGAAATTCCGAAAAAATGTCGCAGCCAATAGTATTTTTTTATTTACGTGATAGATCCGGATATGATATCCACCATAAGTGAACCAGGGCAAATTCTACGGTCAAGAGTGCAGGTTAGTGTCAACATCCTGCTTAGCAAAGCGGTAACTGCGCTAATGCAGAAACCAAGGAAGATTGAGGTTAGGCACCAAATTTCAATTGCAGCCGAAATCCAGCAAGCAAACAGCTACTGAAAACCCGCCGTAAGTATCTAAATATTGTGTTTATTTCAATTCTTCTTCCCCATCTCCTAATTTTTTTGTTTCTCTAACAGACCGGAGTTTAACGAAAAAGACGGTCAAAGCCTTAGGCATCACGCGCAACATTCCGCAAGTTGGTGCTTGATTCCGTTTTCATTCGGAACTATAACCACTGGTTCCGTCACCAAGGTCGAGCAGGGAACTGACATGAATTTCCCAAAAGCCACAACCACCGGATAAATCTGAAGTCATGGGAACTTTCAACTAGGAGGTAGGCCAACTAAATGGAAACCCGTTCCGCTCTTTTCTGGAACAAGGTCTCAAAAAGCGGATCTGTTAACGATGCTCCTATCTGCGCTGTACAAGTGGTATGTTTACAATTTCTTTAAATATTATCAATTTAATTAAAATTCTTGTTTTCAGTCGCCAGTTAATCATCGGTACTGTCGAAAATCGGAGATGGTACATGTGCAACTTGAAATTAAACGTGATTATCAGCAGAATATAAATTTACAGGAGGAAACAAAAAGACCCCAAGAAAACCACGATGCATAGAATCCGAAATTCACAAGAATAGTGCGCCGGTCAGAAATAAGCAGGTGTCCTTTTTGGCCTTCTGAAATCCAACAAAGATGGCCAGACAAATCTTTACCTCTTTAAGGGACAGAAGGAGGGAATTGGAAAAGTATCCTGATAATTTCCGGTTCCGGAATAGAATACACCCTTCTACACCACTGAGGTGTAGGAGGAAGAGGAAGAAGCATCCGATGATTGCCACGGCGGAGGCCTCATGTGAGGAGTTTAATGTTTTTTGAAACTCATGTGATTTTTTTTAATTTAGTATTTCTATCACTTCAAACGAAGATCTAGGTTCGAAGGGAGTGTCAGGCAAGCAACAGCTCCAACATACTTGACTGGGTGTAGGTCATGCAGCAGTACTCCGCTGAAGGTGCTGCAGCAGCAACCTTCTAGGAGGCAAACACACAAGCGAGCATCAACAGAACCAAACACATATTACTGGCTGGTATTAATGTACCAGGAATCGATTGTAGGTGATCTATCAGCAACCGGCTAGAGCTTGGGGTAAAATTTTGGTTCTTGTAATGTAAACGTTCAACTTATTTGTTTTTAATCTTTTGCAGGAAATTAATCTGAATTCAGTCCATGTCCAGAATCCGACGCATAATCGTTGCTGGCTGATGTCCTGGTCGGCGGACACCATCGAAAACTCCAATAGAAGAAGAGGATTTGGTTTTGTGTATGATTATGTTCCTTATCGAGATCATTGGGTTTCCGATGAGGAAAAACGATTATATTTAAACTAAGGGAGAAAGAAACGAGCGAATCCAAAACCGTCCTCCTACGCATCCTATTACGGTACACAGAGCCAATAACGGCATCTTCAGACTCCATTTTGGTCCTCTGATGATTGTACATGAGTACCAAGATTTTCTCGGTATCGCCATATACTGGTAATTTATTGTTACATGTTTTATTATAGTGTACATATAATAATTTAATTTTATTATTTTTTAGGCCTAATATTCAGAAAAAAACATCTGGTTCCTGCTGAATATGGCGAAATACACCCGAGGGTACTATTCACCGGAAACGCCACCCAAAGCCGTACCAATCGGATGCTGCTAAGTTGCCCTCTATCGCGCTATTCTATCTCTTCGAATATCTCATTGAAACTACGCGAGTAGAAATATGCACCGTCAGAACAAGAGGTTCGCATTATTGTGGAGGGTTTACTACGAGGTGTTTTTTCTTATTAATGCATTTTTACTACTTCTTAATTGAACATCAATAGCCAAATCGTTAAGTGTTATCTTGTTAATAACTGCTTCGAATTCTTTGTTTCATCATAAAATTAAAAATTTTGTAAAAGATAAAATGTTAAACGAGGTTTCGAAAATTCTTGTTTAGGACCCGATTTCAGTCTTCGGACTTGATTACATTAGAGGTGAAAAGCTGATTCATATTTTTAAGGTGTTTTTTGCTAGGAAATTACCACTAGGGGTATTTTTAAGGTAGAAATCTTAACCAAAAAGAAATGACAAATAAAAAAAACCGATTTTATTATTCGTAAATGAAGAAGCGTGAATCAGGATTGAAAAAACTAAGAAGTGGTTTGAAATGAAACATCTCATATGAGATAAAAATTATAATACTCAAACAAATATCAACTCGTGGGTCGTTTTTAGAATAAGTATCAAGTAAAAGCACTCTGAAAAGATTTTATTTGGTTATGCGACCATTCACTGGATCGATTTATATCAGAGATGTATGCGGCAGAATATTATTATAAGACTATCAAAAACTAATGCGAAGGTTGTTGTGGTGGTAATAATGTATAAAATAATATAAAAATGTAAATAATTTGGTAGAAACCTTCCTATTTTGATAAATAATAAAATCTCTGAAAAACTATAACACGAATCGTCTACTTTTTTCAATTTGATCATAAAACGATCTCGTAAAGATACGCTGTAGCGTCAGAAATATTTGATATGAACGATTAACTGAAGATTTAATATATGATACCACTTGATTCTCAATCCAGGAAAGTCTAGAAAAAAACAAAAAAATTGAATGGTAACTCTACTTAACGACCCGTTCCCTGTATCGTAAAGTGCGTCCAAACGATTCCATTGCATGAAAAAATGATAAGCCTTATCTTACATTAATAATCCAAAACTATAGATGTAATCTTTTGTGTGTCTCGGGAAGAAGATTATGAGAATACCCGCATGAAGCAGTATTATACAATGACTATTCTCATAATCTTCTTCCCGAGACACACAAAAGATTACATCTATAGTTTTGGATTATTAATGTAAGATAAGGCTTATCATTTTTTCATGCAATGGAATCGTTTGGACGCACTTTACGATACAGGGAACGGGTCGTTAAGTAGAGTTACCATTCAATTTTTTTGTTTTTTTCTAGACTTTCCTGGATTGAGAATCAAGTGGTATCATATATTAAATCTTCAGTTAATCGTTCATATCAAATATTTCTGACGCTACAGCGTATCTTTACGAGATCGTTTTATGATCAAATTGAAAAAAGTAGACGATTCGTGTTATAGTTTTTCAGAGATTTTATTATTTATCAAAATAGGAAGGTTTCTACCAAATTATTTACATTTTTATATTATTTTATACATTATTACCACCACAACAACCTTCGCATTAGTTTTTGATAGTCTTATAATAATATTCTGCCGCATACATCTCTGATATAAATCGATCCAGTGAATGGTCGCATAACCAAATAAAATCTTTTCAGAGTGCTTTTACTTGATACTTATTCTAAAAACGACCCACGAGTTGATATTTGTTTGAGTATTATAATTTTTATCTCATATGAGATGTTTCATTTCAAACCACTTCTTAGTTTTTTCAATCCTGATTCACGCTTCTTCATTTACGAATAATAAAATCGGTTTTTTTTATTTGTCATTTCTTTTTGGTTAAGATTTCTACCTTAAAAATACCCCTAGTGGTAATTTCCTAGCAAAAAACACCTTAAAAATATGAATCAGCTTTTCACCTCTAATGTAATCAAGTCCGAAGACTGAAATCGGGTCCTAAACAAGAATTTTCGAAACCTCGTTTAACATTTTATCTTTTACAAAATTTTTAATTTTATGATGAAACAAAGAATTCGAAGCAGTTATTAACAAGATAACACTTAACGATTTGGCTATTGATGTTCAATTAAGAAGTAGTAAAAATGCATTAATAAGAAAAAACACCTCGTAGTAAACCCTCCACAATAATGCGAACCTCTTGTTCTGACGGTGCATATTTCTACTCGCGTAGTTTCAATGAGATATTCGAAGAGATAGAATAGCGCGATAGAGGGCAACTTAGCAGCATCCGATTGGTACGGCTTTGGGTGGCGTTTCCGGTGAATAGTACCCTCGGGTGTATTTCGCCATATTCAGCAGGAACCAGATGTTTTTTTCTGAATATTAGGCCTAAAAAATAATAAAATTAAATTATTATATGTACACTATAATAAAACATGTAACAATAAATTACCAGTATATGGCGATACCGAGAAAATCTTGGTACTCATGTACAATCATCAGAGGACCAAAATGGAGTCTGAAGATGCCGTTATTGGCTCTGTGTACCGTAATAGGATGCGTAGGAGGACGGTTTTGGATTCGCTCGTTTCTTTCTCCCTTAGTTTAAATATAATCGTTTTTCCTCATCGGAAACCCAATGATCTCGATAAGGAACATAATCATACACAAAACCAAATCCTCTTCTTCTATTGGAGTTTTCGATGGTGTCCGCCGACCAGGACATCAGCCAGCAACGATTATGCGTCGGATTCTGGACATGGACTGAATTCAGATTAATTTCCTGCAAAAGATTAAAAACAAATAAGTTGAACGTTTACATTACAAGAACCAAAATTTTACCCCAAGCTCTAGCCGGTTGCTGATAGATCACCTACAATCGATTCCTGGTACATTAATACCAGCCAGTAATATGTGTTTGGTTCTGTTGATGCTCGCTTGTGTGTTTGCCTCCTAGAAGGTTGCTGCTGCAGCACCTTCAGCGGAGTACTGCTGCATGACCTACACCCAGTCAAGTATGTTGGAGCTGTTGCTTGCCTGACACTCCCTTCGAACCTAGATCTTCGTTTGAAGTGATAGAAATACTAAATTAAAAAAAATCACATGAGTTTCAAAAAACATTAAACTCCTCACATGAGGCCTCCGCCGTGGCAATCATCGGATGCTTCTTCCTCTTCCTCCTACACCTCAGTGGTGTAGAAGGGTGTATTCTATTCCGGAACCGGAAATTATCAGGATACTTTTCCAATTCCCTCCTTCTGTCCCTTAAAGAGGTAAAGATTTGTCTGGCCATCTTTGTTGGATTTCAGAAGGCCAAAAAGGACACCTGCTTATTTCTGACCGGCGCACTATTCTTGTGAATTTCGGATTCTATGCATCGTGGTTTTCTTGGGGTCTTTTTGTTTCCTCCTGTAAATTTATATTCTGCTGATAATCACGTTTAATTTCAAGTTGCACATGTACCATCTCCGATTTTCGACAGTACCGATGATTAACTGGCGACTGAAAACAAGAATTTTAATTAAATTGATAATATTTAAAGAAATTGTAAACATACCACTTGTACAGCGCAGATAGGAGCATCGTTAACAGATCCGCTTTTTGAGACCTTGTTCCAGAAAAGAGCGGAACGGGTTTCCATTTAGTTGGCCTACCTCCTAGTTGAAAGTTCCCATGACTTCAGATTTATCCGGTGGTTGTGGCTTTTGGGAAATTCATGTCAGTTCCCTGCTCGACCTTGGTGACGGAACCAGTGGTTATAGTTCCGAATGAAAACGGAATCAAGCACCAACTTGCGGAATGTTGCGCGTGATGCCTAAGGCTTTGACCGTCTTTTTCGTTAAACTCCGGTCTGTTAGAGAAACAAAAAAATTAGGAGATGGGGAAGAAGAATTGAAATAAACACAATATTTAGATACTTACGGCGGGTTTTCAGTAGCTGTTTGCTTGCTGGATTTCGGCTGCAATTGAAATTTGGTGCCTAACCTCAATCTTCCTTGGTTTCTGCATTAGCGCAGTTACCGCTTTGCTAAGCAGGATGTTGACACTAACCTGCACTCTTGACCGTAGAATTTGCCCTGGTTCACTTATGGTGGATATCATATCCGGATCTATCACGTAAATAAAAAAATACTATTGGCTGCGACATTTTTTCGGAATTTCTGCACCACTTTTTGTTCATCTTGCGGTGAACCTAGGTGTGTTTAGACCTGGAAAAGATATTCAACAATATTAAAAAACAATTCATGCTTTTAAAACGGCTTTAAACTTACATTTAAACTGATGATTTCAACAAAAAACGCACATTTCAATTAAAACCAAAACACATGGATTTTGTTCGACTGATTGTTGACAGCAAAGACACACGACACACTCAGATGCATCCTGAGTTTTAATTTTAAGGATTATTACCCGTATCTTTCATAAATATTTTTTTATCATTTCAAGCAAAGACACGTGAAAATGGAAAAGTTAGTTGAAAATAAAAAGATTTAAGAACGATTACTCTAATAGTCACTATTCCTGTAATCAGAGCTGAATAATATCAACGATTCAGTGTATGATATTTGGCTATGCGGGTTACCACAGACATTGTTATCAAACATTCTACTCGTGCGGAAAAAATGAAATTTTTACTAAACGCGTTCGGTTTGCTCGCGTATAGATCCAAAATGGCGAAGAAAAGTTTTTCAACCATTTTGTGGTTAATACACGAGAACTATCAAAATGGTTGAAATTTCGCGAAGAAAAAATCTTAAAAAATAACCATATTGATAGTTTTGGAGCAAAAACCAGAAAACGGTTATTCTGTAACCATAAATGACTAAATAAAAATGAGCGTGTGAGGCCCCGATATGAGGCCCCGTCCCTCAGGCCAATTTTAAACCCAAAATACAACAACAACAGCAAAATCTAAATCTTTCAGGACACCTCAAAAAATAATATGCATAGCTGTGTTAAGATTGCATAAATAAAGGCGAAATACAGGTGCTGTAAACGCCTTAATTTATGCAACAGATGTGAGCAGCTTCTTGGTTGACCTGCAGTTCATATCGAAGAATATCATTAAATTATTATCTTAACCGAAGACAATCATCGGTTATAACGAGTTTAACTTTTTTATTACAGATTTGTTCGAAGTTTTCATAGTTCAGTTACAAATTCGATAAAATTGATATAAGTTTTTGAAAAACAGGACAATTGTTCATGACATTTTAAAAACAAAATTTGTCTTATAATTTTCAAAAATCAGAACGGTCTCTCGAAAATCAAGACAAATCCTGATAAATCAGGACACCTGGCACCTCTAGCTGCTTGCAGCTTTCCATAATTTCTTTGTGAAGTGTACGTCAATTTTTTCTTACGTTGCGGGATTTCGGGAAAATAATCTAATTCGATCATGATAAATTCTTTAATTACTTGGTAATCAATTCCTTATCATCTTGTTACCATTATGCGATGTTAGCAAACTTTTATATTTGTGTTTACAATTTGTGAAAATGGCGAAACGAGTTACAACAAGCGGATCCAGCCTAACTCCCGTTAGCAACGAACAACTTCCAGAGGTATTTATGCTTTCTTTGTTCCATTCCTAATATTGAAAAAAAAATGAAAACAGGATGCTCATAAATATCTGTTTCTTCTAAAGCTTTTATTCGTAGAACGGATTGAATTCTTGCTACTGGTATAACATATAACTATAGTTATACTTTTTATTCTAAAGAGGTACCGATAGCTTTAGGGGAATCCTTAAAAAAATATTTTGTAGAAAAAAAACACTTAAAATAAGAATCAGCTCAGTATTTTAAAGCGTGTTGTGCCTCTTTATCTTCCGTTTCCAAACTTCATAGGTACATTTGAGCTCAGTATATGCATTATATTACAATACATTACATATTTTAGTAGTACATCGCTTTTGCGCTCGGAAACATATCGTTTCTCTTACATTTAAATCATTAATCTCGTTGGTAATAAACTAATCTTCATATTTAAAGACCATCAACGATGTGTTCCGATGCTTCATCTGTATGGAGAAATTGCAAGATGCACATTTGTGTCCACATTGCTCCAAGCTGTGCTGCTATCTTTGCATATCTCGATGGCTAACTGAACAACGACGCCAGTGTCCACATTGCCGCGCTACACTACATGTATCAGAACTGGTGAACTGTCGCTGGTTTGAGGAAGTTGCAGTGCATATTGAAAATCTACAACAGGTACAGTATGTCTTGTAACAAATATACGGTTATTGGTTTTGATATTGTTGAAGTTGTGATTTGACAGATAATTTGCCTAATCGATTATACAAACTAGGACAGGTAAGACCTTGTAAAGTCTACCTATTGAAATTAATTTACGTGGAGCAGTTCTCACAAAAACTAGAGCTTCTTCTTAACTAGCCAAAACTCCGAGGAACTGAGAAGCCCTCACTGAGACACTGGCTAGTGTAATAAGTTTCAACAAAATTAATTCCACTAGGCGAACGTATTTGTTACACTATCATTGTAAAAAATAATAAGCTTATAATATTTGTTATCATTTTTAGATTTGTCAAAATATAAAATCCTCGAATCTCAATCAACGAGACCAAGATCAGTGCCCTACTCACAAAGAAAAATTAAGCGTGTTTTGTTGGACTTGCATGAAATGTATTTGTCATCAGTGCGCACTATGGGGTGGGACTCATTCAGGGCACACTTTCAAACAGCTTGGTATGTATTTATTTTAATATGTTTAAGGTACACAACATTATTTTTCAATAATTTTTCAGAACTTGTTTATGAGACGCACTTAGCTCAAGTAAAGGAAGAACAACAGCAGCTGAAAAGTCGCCTGTTAGAGCTGATAAGCTTAGTTCAAGATGTCGAGCAAAACGTTGAGACTGTTCGAAATGCAAAGGACGAACGTGTAAGCGAAATCAGAACAGCTGTTAACTTGATGGTGGGACGTTTAGATTCCCAGCTTAAAGGGAAACTGCTTACTCTAATGCGCCAGAAAAACTCATTAACCCAAGAGACTGAACAATTAGAACATCTCTTACAGGAAATAGAACATCAACTCAATATTTGCTCAAAGTATATTTGAAATAGCATTGGACTTCTAAACACTTTAGTAAAAATAATCAACTAATTTCAGGTCACAACTAATTATGAAATCATCTGAGCTTTTAAAAATGATAAACCAAGTCCGGACAAAACCGATGGCAAGTTATGTAACAGCACCTGTCCCATCTGATTTTGTAAGGTATGTTTGTTTTTGTTATTTTCCTACACAATTTTCTAGAAACTTTAGTTTTGGATTTCAATCAATCCAATCAATCAATTACATCCAAAATACTGACCCCGTTCGATTTTAGCCACATCCGTGCTGAACAGTTCGTTTTTGGCAACATCCAAAACACAACGGTTTTTTGTCACTTTTTGATTGGTACAACTAATAATCTGAACAAAAAATCTTTGAAATGAAACTTAAAATTCTAAACTTTTTACTTTTGTATAGTCATCTTAATCGAGCCTACTAACAATCGAAACTGTTTGAAGTAAAGCTCTACAATTATGTACCTTTGTACCTTGACAATTTAAATGTACAAAGTTCAATAAACTAGTACAGTAAGATCCTTAGTCTGCTCGGTTTGGCGTTTTTTTTTGTCCCGCCGAAGGCAAAATTCCCCCAATAGAAACCGTCTAGTTTCTTCGAAATCGGATAGATTCATCCCGGCAAGGTGAACTGTTCGGAGTGTGACGACTACTATTTTATGGGCCGTTTGATAATTGCAGGAGTAAACGGAGCAAATTCCTTGATCCAAACCCCATCAGTAATGTAAAACATAATATAAACAAAGGTGATGGGAAGTTTGTTGTATCGATAGAAGACCCAGCAGTCGATCGATGGAACTCGAAATGTACGTATACTGGAGTCTATTTCGTTAAGTTCAACGTGGTGCAATTGGCTAACGAGACGTTGTACTGAAGCGAAAATTGCGGGTTCAAGTCTTGCGGCGGTGTGTTGTTGTGTTTTTTTCGAGAAACTTATGATATTTCATTTTTCTTTGAAATCTCATGTTTCTCTAATACTTCCCATCACCTAAAAAAATGTTACCATTTTTAGGTACGAAGATGTATCAAGACGAACTCAAAACATTAGATTTGATAATATAAGTATAAAATTCATTAGATTATATTAGTTTCAAGCAATAAATATTATTTTTATACTGCTTAAAACTAATATAAGTAATAGAGCCAATCAAAAAAATTTAATGCTAATAATATGTTTTACATTCATTTTGATTAATTTTAAATAAAAATAAAAAGTGACAAAAAAACCGTTCGAGTTTGGCTACATTTGATTTGAACAACACGAAATTTATGGGCGTACTGCCAAAATCGAGTGCGTCTGTATTGAACATGTGTTGAGCTACGTGACGCTCGTGCCAATTTGCATATTACATTTGAAAGAGAACTTGCTTTTTTGTATTGCAGTGGAAGTCAGATCTGTTTATGATATTTATTGTTTTTCAGCGAAATTGTGCCACCGTATGATACTGGGGTATTCATCATGCAAAACTTTTCTAAGCTCCAGAAAAAAGCTGAACCAGTATATTCGAGTCCACTTTATGTAAATGGATTGTGCTGGAGGCTCAAAGTGTACCCAGCGGGAAACGGTGCTGTTCGTAAAGAATATCTAAGTGTGTTCCTGGAGTTAACCGTTGGATATCCTGAAACCAGCAAGTAAGTCTTAAGTCTTTATGTTAAAAATTATGTAAGAAGTATTTTATACTATTTCCTATTTTTATCGCCAAACCAAAGGTATGAATACCGCGTGCAAATGATACATCAAAACTCATCCAAAATCATTCAAAGGGAGTTTGTGTCTGATTTTGAGGTAGGAGAGTGTTGGGGCTACAACCGCTTCTTTCGTCTAGATTTATTGGCCGACGAAGGATATTTGAACATTATCAGTGATACGCTAGAACTACGGTACCAAGTGAGACCGTCGACTTTTTATCAAAAGTGTCGTGATCAGCAATGGTACATAAACAATTTATTACGTACGCAAGCCCTTCATCTAACTGAAATTAAAGCACTGAATGAAAGAATAGACAGAGTGGAACGAACGCAAGGACAGGGAAAAATGAATTGTGCAACAAATAATGATAGCAAATCGAGAGCACAGGTAGATGCTACGTCAAATATGAATGTTCGTAAAGGAGACAGCAAGTCTGTGATTAAAATAGGAGCTGGTAATATAAAAGTATCTAGCCCTAAAGAACAATGTAACCGTGGAATTATTAACGATGCATCAGATCCGCTATCAATGCCTAAAGAAGAGAACCAAACTGGTACCAATAATAAATTAACAGTCTCGTAAGAACGACTTTTAACTATTTTGCAGCTTTTCCAGATATAAATGTACTCTTAACATCTTTAAATATCCAATCCTATGCTGATAATAACAACAAAACTACCAACATTGCCACACCATCGCAAAGTAGCGAATCAGAATCAAAATCACTTACTAGAGAAGGCCCGAGCAATACAACATCCGGGTGTTTGAAAACGTCACACATTGGAACATCGTATTCATCGCCAAATCTCCAGTCCAATAATAGCTCTTCTAGTATAGAATCCGTAAGTTTTAGTAATTTCATATCATATCCGCATCTCTATGTTTCTTCTTATAATCTTCTTAGGATGAGGATTTTACTGCCGAAAAAAACGAAAATGCTAACAGCAGAATAAGTGCCATACATTTGCCCCTAGAGGACACTTGCTCGATTGATGAAAACGACATTGATGGCGAAGAACTGTTGTCTGGTGAAAACGACGTTGAATATGCTGAACTCTCTATGACACAACGGTTGCCTTCTAAGTCTCACACTACTAAAAATGTAGTCTATAACAGAGACACCCGCGATTTCTTTAATGCCAACAAGCCAGCTGGATTAAGCCAGAGTGCTGCCGCCAGTGCATCACTTCCAGATGATAATATTGCATTGGATGAGGAATTGATGCTGTTAACGCTTTTTGACGATTCACCTGTAAATCCGTCTGCGTTGACTGAGAATGGCCCTTTAATGTGTACTCAAACAAGTAAGTTAAATATAAATTATAGATAAAATTCCTAAACGTAAAGCATGGTTATTTCTAGGCCGCACTTCGCTTCGTCAACCGGTACTATCTGCAAGTGTATTCGAAAGTCTTTTAGAACCTCCAAGATTGAACGCTACACCACTCACGGTTCGCGATACAGATTCTGCAGGAGCCAATTCTAACGGTAAGTTGTACTCCTACTTTCAACAAACACTAGACTTATGAGATATGCTTTAATAATGTTTTAAGACTAGGGACGAATGCCTCCCGAAGAGATAAAATTACGTATTCAAAAAAGACGCGTTACTGTTGTTCGTTTATTTAAGAGGGTTTTCAACCTTTCACTTTTACCCTAAAAAAGAAGGGTACGATAAGTTATGGTGTCATAAACTTATAGACTAGACTAAAAAAATGGATTTTGATACCAAAATGTGAAAATCCTACAATGCAGTATCATCTCACTGGGCATTTTGTCCTTAAATACATATATTTAGAAGCCTAAACCTTCTATATGTATTTCTGCGCGTTATACACAGGACCCAGCTGATGATTGA
>NC_073692.1:248613104-248658313 GCF_029784155.1 Uranotaenia lowii | reverse complement strand
TTGGGGCTTGGGGCACCGGTTTAGCTCGGCACTTGGCTTCGGTTGTACTCGGAAACGAGTGTAGAGCATTTCGGAATGAAGTGTGATGCTCTACAAATGGTAGAAGATAACGGTGCGATTTACACAGCGCACTGTCGGATTTGAGAAGTGCGGACCAACCATGTCCTTGGCAGTTGTTCGTGATGGACTCATCGGGGTTCCAATTTCTCATCATCTTCATTTTAAATAATCACAGCAGGCCACTGCTGAAAAACGAAAAACCATTTCCCAAAAACCCTAACTTTCCTCAACCCTTATTAACGCACAAATGAATTGTTTTCTTAATAAGAAGCGGCACTACAGTATTGTTCAGCCCCAATTTACCGTGTACATCGACTGACAGTGCTGAAGCAAGAAAATTCTAAAATTAAAACTTTTTTCAAAACAATTTTGTATTTTTCACACCAATACATTAAAACAATAACTTCCGTTCCACACTTCGTGGTTGAATCTACTAGAATAAAGTTGTGTTTCTTAAAGTACAGTCCACGCGTTTTTCTATCCGTACATTTTTGGTCCTACATCGCCGGATCTTCGAAGTAGTTACGGTCGTTTCTTGTTTTGGGACAACCGCACGAATGTTTTCTACGCCTCCGAATAAGAATCGCTCCGGAGAATCCTCTGCCACCGTTGGAGAACAAATTAAGAGCCAAGCAGAAAAGTCTAAGAAAAAACAAATGGCGGATCCATTCGTTGCTCTTTCACACCAGCGTGGTGCGGTTAAAGGAAAGCTTACCCGGATCAAGAATAGTCTTCGTTACGCAGGAGAAGATGCACTCCCGGAAGTGCATTTATTACAAACATATTTGAAGACTATCGAAGCGACCTACGAGGAGTTCAACAGTTTCCAGAACCGCATTTACGCTCTCGCACCGGACAACATGGAGGATCAGGAAGCCAAATACATTGAATTCGAAGACCTGTACAATGAGGTTAGGTGTCAAGTTTGTCGTTTGTTGGATCTCCACGCGAAGCAGGAAGAGCAGAAACAAGTGATAGTTCCTACAACATCTAGTGAACCTGTCAGTCTACCAGCACCTATTACTCGTATGCAACCATCTCCTTTCCTCAACACACCGCTACCAACGTTTGACGGAAAGCCAGAAAATTGGTTCAAGTTCAAGGCGATTTTCACCGACATCATCCGACGCTTTCCGGGAGAATCCGACGCTACGAAATTATACCATCTGGATAAGTGTTTGGTTGGCGAAGCGGCAGGAACAATCGATCAACAAACGATTAACGACAGTAATTTTGGCGCTGCTTGGCAGTTCCTCATCGACCGATTTGAGGACAGGCGAAAAATCATCGATATTCACGTGAACGGACTACTTAACCTCAAACCGATGACGTGGGAAAATGGGAAGCAGCTCCGTGATTTATTAGACGAATGCAAGCGTCATGTGGAGGCGCTCCGATTCCATGAGTTCGAACTAAGTGGTGCTTCGGACATCATCGTGGTGAACATCATCGTACCAGACTTGACTTGGATACCCGTAAGTACTGGGAAGGCAACATTCCGCACGGTGAAATTCCAACCTACAACCAAACCCTGCAGTTTCTCACTGCGCGCAGCCAAGTTTTGGAACGAGTTGAACCGAGCACACTCAAGAAGAAGACACCAACCACTCATCCGCCCAGATTGCCTCCGTTAAAAGCGTCGTCGCTAGCCGCATCCGTCGAGTACCAGTGCAACTTTTGTGACGGATCGCATGCCAACCATTTGTGCCCCGAGTTTTTGAAGTTGGATCCGAACGCGCGATCCGAAAAAGCCAAACAAGTGCGACTTTGTTTTAACTGCCTGAGAAAGGGACACGTCTTGGCACGGTGTTCCTCTACCAAATCGTGTAATGTTTGTAAGCGGCGGCATCATACTACCCTACATGCAAATCCTACTACTGCAATCAACGAAAATGTGTCGCAACCAACATTTACACCTACTATGCAACCAGTCCATCCTTCTACGAGTCAACATCCAATCAACAAACACAATCCAGTGATTAGTGCATCGTGTGTTCTCTACCAACAAAAGTCCCTTCTGTGTACAGCAGTGGTAAATGTCTTGGATGGAGCCAGCAATTTACATCCATGTCGTGTTCTACTTGATTGCGGCTCCCAAGTCAACATACTAACGGAGAAGGTGGCTACTTTGATACGTGCTAAACGCAATCCCGTGAACGTGAAGGTGATTGGAGTGGATGGCGCTGAAACGAATGTGACATCTATGGTCCATGTCACAGTGAAAGCTCTACAGGAAGATTACACAAGCAAGTTCGAGTGTCTGGTGATGAAACGAATCACTGGAATTGTCCCGGCCACCTACATCGACGTTTCTACTTGGCCGGTTCCTACTGATCTACAGTTGGCGGATCCACACTACAATTGTCCGCAAAAGGTGGACATGCTCATCGGCATCAGCCACTTCTTTGGGCTCCTGAAATCTGGTAAGATCAAGCTAGCAGAACATCTTCCTTATCTACAGCAAACAGTATTCGGCTGGGTGGTTGGTGGTCTAGTCGACACCGCCACTTGGAACTACAAACTGGTCCATTGCAACGCAGCGGTTCAAGAATCAAAACTAGACGGGTTAGTCCAACGGTTCTGGGAACAAGAAGAGATCCTACCAGCGCGCCTAGTGTCGTCCGAGGAGACGGCGTGCGAGGCCATCTACAATCAAACACATACCAGAGATTCCAGCGGGAGGTACACGGTCAAACTTCCCTTTCGTGACAATGTGAGTCAACTTGGTGACTCCAAACATCATGCTCTACAACGGTTTGACTATCTCGAAAAGAAACTTCAGCGGAATTCAGAACTGGCATACTGTGCGTTCATGGCGGAATACATCGAGCTAGGTCACTGCAAAATTGTTGATCCGTCAGACGATGGGTTTTATTTGCCTCACCACGCCATACTCAAGCCCTCTTCCTCTACTACCAAACTACGAACGGTGTTCGACGCATCGGCCAAATCTACTTCTGGTCTATCATTGAACGACACTCTCATGATAGGGCCAACGATCCAGGATCCATTGCTCTTCATCATACTTCGTTTCCGAACACATCGTTATGTGTTTACTGGCGACATTTCTAAAATGTATAGAAAGATTAATATTCATCCGGAGCATACAAAATACCAACGTGTGCTTTGGCGAAATCATCCTACTGAAGCTCTACAGACCATGGAACTGACAACGGTCACATACGGGACAACATCCGCTCCGTATTTGGCCACACGAACGCTGAAGCAACTGGTACAAGACGAGGGTCGAGAATTTCCAGTCGGTGGTCCCATTTTGGATCAGGACTTCTACGTCGACGATATGCTTTCCGGTGGCGACTCGGTGGAGCACATAAAACAAGCACGCACAGAATTGGTCCAGCTCTTGCGACGAGGCGGTTTCAATCTACACAAATGGTGCTCAAACAGTTCCGAATTTTTGAGTACTATTCCCGAAGATCAACGAGAGAAACAAATTTCGTTTGACAAGAGTGACGTGAACGATCTCATCAAAACGCTTGGCCTACTGTGGAATCCTCTACTCGACCATTTTACATTCCACATTTCTGCTGCTGATTGTCAACGAGCTGTTACAAAGCGCTACATCCTATCGGAAATCGCTAAGATTTTCGACCCCCTCGGTCTGTTGGCGCCTGTTGTTATTCTGGCCAAGCTTTTACTACGAGAGGTTTGGAAACGAAAGCTGAATTGGGACGACGAATTACCAGCTGATCTAATCCAAAGCTGGAACAAATTCCGATCCGGTTTACGAAATCTCGCCGATGTTAAAATCAACCGACTTGTTCTCTCCCCCCAACGTGTTGCGGTTGAGTTACACGCTTTCTCTGATGCATCACAGAATGCGTTTGGGACCTGCATTTACTTGAGAAGCATCATGGCTGACAACACTGTCGAGGTTCATCTACTTGTCAGCAAATCCAGAGTGGCACCAAAGGCGACGATCCCCCGGCTCGAGTTGTGTGGTTTCTTACTCAGTGCCAGACTGGTTGATCAAATTGCATCGGCACTCAAGGTGAACATCGAACAGAAGGTATTGTGGAGCGATTCCCAAATTGTGTTGTGGTGGTTGAGAAAGCCGCTGCACTTACTGAAATCCTACGTGGCCAATCGGGTAGCAGAAATATCGAAGCTCGTCTCTGACTGTGAGTATAAATACATCCGTACACACTTGAATCCAGCTGACCTTGTCTCACGAGGCTTGCAACCTGAAGGCCTTAAAGAAAACCGACTTTGGTGGTACGGCCCCGACTTTCTGAAGAACAATCCCTACGAAGAAGAAAAGTTATTAGAAATTGAATCCCTACCCGGTTTGAAATTGACAGTCAACCTGGCGACTGTCCCCCAAGTGAATTCAGTGCTTACTAAGTTCAGTTCCTTCAGAAAGTTGCAACGCGTTGGAGCTTACATTGTTCGTTTTGTCAACAAAACAAGAAAGCGTCGAAGTCCTGGTGACGATTCGAGATTCCCTACAATTTTCGAGATTCGACAATCTACAATGGCAATTATTCGAGTGCTACAACAAGAATGCCTGTCTTCTGAAAGAACCCAAATACTGAAGTGCCAAAGTTCAACACCTACCAAACGCTACTTGGGAAAACTCCGAAATCTCAATCCGTGGATAGATGGTGACGGCATACTACGAGTGAATGGTCGAATAAAATATGCCAACGTGTCCTACGAACGACGGTGCCCGGCTATACTTCCTGATAAGCATCATGTTACGCAATTAATCATCGATGCTACTCACGCTGAAAATCTACACGTCGGTCCGAATGCTACTCTCTCGTTGCTGAGGCAAAAGTTTTGGCTGCTGAATGGTCGCAACAGTGTACGCTTCCGTCTTCGAAAATGCATCAGATGCTTTAGAGTGAATCCAACCGAATCCAAACTGTACATGGGTGATTTGCCGCCACACAGAATCACTCCTACTTATGCTTTCGAAAGAACAGGAATCGATTTCGCTGGTCCCATTTACGTGCGCAAGGGCCACCCACGCAAGCCAGTATACACGAAAGGTTACATCTCACTATTTGTTTGTATGGTGACAAAGGGAATCCATCTGGAGTTTGTGTCCAACTTAAGCACTGAAGCATTCATAGCCGCACTACATCGATTCACCAGCCGACGTGGGGTCCCAACTGACATCTTTACAGACAACGCCACCAACTTTGTGGGTGCCAATTCGGAGCTTCACGAGCTGTACGTACTGTTCAAGCAGCAGCAAATGGAAAAGGCGATCCACGATTTTACCATCCCTCAAGAAATTCGTTGGCACTTTATTCCACCACGATCACCACACGTGGGTGGTCTATGGGAGGCTGGAATTAAATCTGCGAAGAAACTCATCCAACGCACCGCGGGAGACACCAAGCTCACCGAAGAGGAATGGTCAACTCTACTTGCCAAAATCGAGGGCGTACTCAACTCACGTCCACTCGTTCCACAGTCGTCGGATCCAAGTGACACTCAAGCTTTGACTCCCGGTCACTTTTTGATTGATCGTCCAATAAGAGCAATTCCCGAGCCATGTTATGATCACATCAAACCAGGTCTGTTATCGAGGTGGCAACATATCCAGAAGATGCGTGCAGATTTTTGGAAACGTTGGTCTGCGGACTATCTTTCTGAACTACAACAGAGGCAGAAGTGGAACACTGGTCATACCGAAATACGGGTCGGTGATCTGGTGTTGATGAAGGAGGAGAATTTGCCGCCCCTACAATGGAAGCTAGCTCGAGTGACCGACATACATCCCGGCAAGGACAACATCACCAGGGTAGTCACGGTGAAAACATCAACCAACACCTACAAGCGATCGACGGCGAAGCTGGCTCTACTTCCTTTGGACGAAGACGTTCCCGGTTCCTCGAAGGATTGAATTTCCAGGAAATTCAATGGCGGGGGTGGATGTTCAGCCCCAATTTACCGTGTACATCGACTGACAGTGCTGAAGCAAGAAAATTCTAAAATTAAAACTTTTTTCAAAACAATTTTGTATTTTTCACACCAATACATTAAAACAATAACTTCCGTTCCACACTTCGTGGTTGAATCTACTAGAATAAAGTTGTGTTTCTTAAAGTACAGTCCACGCGTTTTTCTATCCGTACAAGTATTCTGATTGAAACATCTTCGCCATCAGCACACACAGTAAGTTTTTGCCTCGATTTCCAGCAAAAAAAATTGCTGAAAACGTTCAGCAATCCAAATTTTTGCTGGAAACCAGCATTCGGTTTCTAATTGCTGGATTTTTCAGCATTCGGTCGAGTTCTTGTAATTTTTGCTGAAAAATCAGCAATTGCTTTTCAAATTGCTGAACTTTCCAGCAATTGGTCTAGTTTGCTGGAAAATCAGCAATCGAGCTGTCAAATTGGAGTCTGTAAGATTTCGCACGCTGAAACAAGGTGAGACTCTTTTTTACGAATTTTTGTTAGATTTATCCAACTATTTTTATTTTCCTCTACACTGCCGGCCGAAAGTTTGGGATCACCCGCCTAAAAACATGCAAATTTTGATCGTTCATATCTCAGCCGTCTTAGGAAATATTGCAAATCTTCTGATCTCATTTGAAAGATAATGAGCAATAGCTATTTCGGAGGTATTTTGCCCATAAATAATGTTTTAGTTTTGCACCTAAAACTTAACCTAAAGTTAGAGCATTTTCAAAAAAACGCACTCAATATTCAAAGCCGATCATCTCGCGATAGGGTGGACCAAATTTCAAAATTTGAGTTGCATTAGAATCCTTATTCTATACTTCTCAAAACACAATCAAAAAATTTTGTGCAAAAATTTAAGAATGTACTTTTAATTAATAAAATAGACACTTAAGTTATCGTCCAAAAGTTTGGGATCACCCCTCAGTATGGTGTATTGGCCAAAAACATGCAAATTTCTCTCATTCATATCTTTCTCATCTAACATCGTATTGCAGATCTGAAGGGTGCATTTGAAAGCTTAGTAATTGTTGTTTTTCCATAAATTCATACAAAAATTATATTTTAAAGTGATAACCATAAACAATTTACTTGAAATTTATTGTTTTTTTTGAAAATTCACACTTATGATTGTAAATTTTGTATGGTTATGGATTTAAAATATAATTTTTTAATGAATTCATGAAAAAACAACAATTCCTAAGCTTTCAAATGCACCCTCCAGATCTGCAATACGATGTTAGATGAGAAAGATATGAATGAGATAAATTTGCATGTTTTTGAAAAAATGATCCCAAACTTTTGGTCGATACACCATACTAGGGGTGATCCCAAACTTTTGGACGATAACTTAAGTGTCTATTTTATTAATTAAAAGTACATTCTTAAATTTTTGCACAAAATTTTTTGATTGTGTTTTGAGAAGTATACACACTAAGAATGCAATTTTTCTCCTCGGGATAATGACTCTCCGAACCACTGGGGAAAAGCTGAATTTACACGAAATTCGAATTAAAACTCCCTCGAATCTCAGGACACTTCGTTTCTCCTGAAATCCTGGATGAATTTCCTACGAGTACACAGGTACTCGAACAATCGTCCTGTATCGCGGGGAACTTCAGCTGTCAAACGATTTTTGTCGCGCTTTTATTGTTTATCCTTTTTTATCTTGTGCGCGTATAGTTTCTGCTTGTGTGATAGAGACATGTTGGAGATTCGAGCGGTAACGACGAAGATCAAAGGAAGACTTTTAGGGAAATGACCTGCTATTGTTGCTTATAACGGTTCCGAAGTCACTGAAGTGTCATAATTCAACAGTTTCGCTAAGAAAGTAGTGAGTTGAGTTGTCTTTAAAAAAACCTCCATAGCCTGCATCCTGCATCATAAATTCCTATTTTTTCTCTTTCATACACAGCAAAAAATTTCTAAAAGTATACGGAATCTAAAACACGAGTGATCTATTTTTTCTCAAGTATAATCAAAAAAAGATGTAATTGTCCACTCTTTTTGATGTAATTTTAGTCTGTTCTCAAAAAGCGAATAGAAATAAATTGTTCTGCTATAATTTTACATTTCGTGATGTAAAAATAAAGCGGCCAATGAAATTTATATCGCAAGCAGTGTAAAATTATATTTGTTGATTTAAAATTAAATGAAATTGTTTGTTTGTTTTTTTTTTTTTTTGTATACCATTTGCCAGTCGAGTCATTTTTCGGAAACCGAACGTCTTCGTTTCAATACGCAGCTCAATCATCTTTATACATTGCTAAAGTGGTAAATTTCTAAAGTAAAATACAAACGAATGATGTTACAAAATTTAATTATTTATTTCTCGATTACAGCGACGGCAGATGTTGCAGTGGCAGGAATCCGGAATATGATTGCTAGGCGAAGAATTCGCGTGAACAATCCGGGACCTGTATGGATCCGGACCATGACTGTCCGGGACGAAATTTCCTTTGGTTCTCCAGTGAGCGGTTGAAATATCAGCAGATTATGAATATCTTCGTATTCCACAGTGCCCCAGCCTGGCGGTGCTCGTGGTGGTGGGTGTACTTTGTTTTTCTTTACTATTTATGTTTTTTTTAAATAAATGTTTAATAATAGTAAACTGTAGTGTAGTTTTCTTCTCAAAAGACTCATAATATTTCAATATTTCATAAAAAATTTCAAATATCCCGAGGAATATCTAAAATTTTACATCGCTGCGTATTTTTACCCGACAATAAGCTGTTCTCTTTTCGTTTATGGTCTAAATTTACACGCCTCAATGTAATGATGATGTAAATTTAGATCGAAAACGATGTTCCGTTTTCGTGCATCGTTTTCAATCTAAAATTACACGATTTTTTTCTTGCTGTGTAGAAATCATGAAACCAAGAGCCGGCGGGAGGCTGTTGGTTGCAACAGCCAAAGTTGCTGAAAGTCTTGTGGTAAAAAAAATTTCAAAGGATAAACTGGTGGAGTTTGGATTAAAATTTAAAAGGATCCAACCGCTGAAGTCAGCACCATTGAAGCAGGTAAATGTAATTGAATTATTGATTACTGACTGGAAAATAACAATACATCGTTTTTTCCAGACAAAGTATTGGACAATCGCTAACAATCATCAAACCAGCAGTGAAGTAAAAATTGTTCAAGTTCATCTGATAAAATAATAAATGTGCTTTTGATAATAAAAATGTTATTTTTTGCACAACAAGTCCTTAATATTCATGTATACATCGAAAGGAAACAGTCTCGAGCGTACAGGAAAATTTCGCAACTTACTGCAAACTACGGGAGAATCCCGTTTCGAACATACAGGAGAGTTTGACAGTTGTTTTCCTGTGCGGGTTTGCTGTCCCGAGATCGTCCTGTAATTTCAGCTGTTGAAAATACAGGACGAAATCGTCCCGACCACAGGAGAAAAGATTAAGTGTGTAGAATAAGGATTCTAATGCAACTCAAATTTTGAAATTTGGTCCACCCTATCGCGAGATGATCGGCTTTGAATATTGAGTGCGTTTTTTTGAAAATGCTCTAGCTTTAGGTTAAGTTTTAGGTGCAAAACTAAAACATTATTTCTGGGCAAAATAACTCCGAAATAGCTATTGCTCATTATCTTTCAAATGAGTTCTGAAGATTTGCAATATGTCCTAAGACGGCTGAGATATGAACGATCAAAATTTGCATGTTTTTTAGCGGGTGATCCCAAACTTTTGGCCGGCAGTGTATATTTTAACAACCAGACCTCAAGTCAAGGGTAAGTTTTTATTGGACATGTCGAAACTCTTTTTTTAGGTGGCGGAATACTTTGGCCCCAAAACCGGTGTTGGAATGTAACATACAATGATTTCTCTTACCGCATGAATATTTTGTAAATTAGTTTATTTCTAATATAGTTTTGTGATCGAATGTTGAAACTCTTCAAATCAGTGGAGAAACCAATATTTACAAAAATATATTTTTAAAGTTATTGCTGAAAAACGGTAGTAGACAAGTTCCCCCTACATTACACAAACGGCGTGTGCAAATTTGACGATTCCACGACGCCTGCCTGCATCTATGTTCGAACACACACGATACAAACATATTGTCCAATTAAATGAAATTTTTTGGAAACGTCGCTGCGTGGTGCTTCAGCCGTCATATCAGGCATCACAAGCGAGATTTTTTTCGTGGAACACATTTTTCAACCTGGAGAGCCGGTAGTGACAGTATTCCACCGCCCTCCCGGTGGTTCCACAGAGACCGTCAATACCAAACGGATCACTCTCGAAGTCTGTACCAGTGAGTTGGTCAGGCCACGTGGTATTCGGTGCACCTCTGCAAAGTGCACTTAACGTTGCACATGGGCCGAAACACAAACCCTAACATACAACCGTTGGTATTGAGCAAGCATGATTCGAAAGTACGTTCAGCCGATAAGAACCGGAAACGGAGCTACGCAGGTTAACCTAGATGTAAGAATATTGTATTAATAGGGGAGATAAGGGCATAACGAGCACCCAGGGCATAAAAAGCACTACTTTTTTTTATAAAAGTACGAATTTTCTTAAACAAATTTTCACTCATTTGGCGCAACACCTTAAACTTGTAAAATTGACACATTATTGTGAACAGCCGAGATCTGTCAAAAAAAGTGTCGTTTCATCGAGTCAATTTTACACATTATTTAGAAAAGCTGGCTTACTAAATAAAGGGTAATTTTTTAACTTGTCATTCAGAATAAAGAACTCTTTCTGCCGTAACCGATCTCGTTCGACGATTCAATGAATCGGATAATGCTGAAAAAAGATCAGCGGAATGAATATTTTCCTATTCTATAACACGAGCATGAAAATTATACCTTGCCGAATACAGAAATTCAAAACAAACTGATTTGTTTCTATTATTTTCTTTCCATCCTTCAAAGGGGCCATGCAGAGCGGGCTTCCAAAATAATGTGTAGATTTTACATGCTTACATTACTAATTTTCACCTCTGTTTGACGTACATGCTGTGTACACTATAAAGGGTACAAGGGCTATACATGAAAAAGGAGTTAACCCAGTCTTTTCCGATAACGGGTCAAAACTACACTATATGGGGTTGCGCCGAATGAGTGTGTTGTTACGTACTACCTTTAGTATTAATTTTTCACCAACAAAGAAATATCCTTTTCATCTTTACAGAAATATTAAATAATAACCAGCTAGGTTCTCAAGTTACGAAAATATTATTTTTGAGCACCGCCAAATAAGCTTTTATGACTTTTAAATCATCTTGATCTGAAATATACGCACTGCAGCATGATTTACACATTGTTTCTCAATTTTCACCATCATAAAATTTTCGATTTTTCACTTTAATCAATTTTAAAACGCGTTTTTACTTAAATTTGTTGACCTGGGGCAAACAGAACACTAATAAATAATCAGGGCACGATGAGCGTTTTCTGCCATATATTCTAGCACCGAATTCAACTCGATGAAGTCAACTGAATAATAGAGCTACAGTTTGACTTGTTTCATCTGTCGATTTGGCCTATTGGTAAGGTGTCGGAGAGGTAATAAGTAGACTCGAGTTCGATTCCTGTTCGAGGGGATTTTTTTTCACATACAATGTATGATTGATTTTTTTTTATTGTTACATTATACGGCTCTTAGTATAATCCGTCAAACAGAACACCAGAAACATAATGTATGAGCATGTGTTAATTCTTTGAATTCTACAAACAGACCTAGATTATTGACTTCATCGAGTCGAATTCGTTGCTAGATTCCCCGACAGAAAACGCTCATCGTGCCTCGATTAATGGTGCTTATACTGCTGAATCAAAGCCCAACCAAGTAGGCTCACAACACAACAGAGCTTATACTGCCCCAGGGTGGTTCTCATTATGCCCCTACAGTGACTGGTTTTCAGCTTTCGGCAAAAAATTTTAAAATGCATTTTTAAACGTTTTTATCTACCTTTTCAAGTTTCATCCAATTAGGCAATAGACTATTTAAGTGTCTGAACACGAAACAATGATGTAATTCACATATTATAGCTGTTCTCTACTGTTAATTAAGCGTTTTCCTTATGGTGGCCATTATGCCCTTATCTCCCCTACATTAAGAGAACGGTTATTTGGGTGACGTCACGAAAACTATGAATACAGCTGTAAAATTACTCAACCTATGTTCCGCCTTAAGTCTTTAGCTGGGACACAAAACACGCGTCAACATCTCGGGTTCCGGGAGTTGGCTTTAAGTTGTTGATAGTATCGGGACAAAGAATGGGGTTTTCGGAACAAAATCAATGCTGGTATACACAATAGTGGTAATAATATACGTTGATCATAGAAAAATTTATTTGTCTGCAACAGCCCTACTGGTCACATGAAAGACTTAAATTACTTTATTATCCTTCACTTTTTCTACAAAATTCATATTTAGAAAGATTCATCATTGTAACATAATGAAAATCATCTTGTTGAACTGCACCAGAGAGTACTCCGATGGACGTTAGAAATGCCCTGAATCTCCTATTTTTACCTGAACACGGGGAGATTGCAAACTCCAGACGGTGTGAAAGCTGTTGATGTCCTAGTACCTAGGTATTTATTGTTTGTAAAATACGCTATGCTACCGGTGGAAGTTGTGCAAATCGTTTCCACCATGCATGTAACCTTGCGCACTCCACTGGTTCGTCAGGTAGGATAGTTCCTGGGCATCACTTATTAGACGATTATACATGTAAGACTGCAGATCATCCACGGCATGGGTATCATATCTTGGAAAAATAATCATAGAAACTAAAGTGTTTGCAAGTTGTTAGTAATAATAAATAGATGATTACGACACGTGTGGTTTTTTTTAGAAGTAATTTATCTCATGTCACCCATCGTCCAGTGCTGGCTGGAAGTAGAGTGCCTGAGCCAAAATACAACAACTCAATGTAACCGGAAAGGTATAATTTTAGAGAAAAACCGAAACTTACCTGTTCATTGCTAATGGATTGAGTTGTAAATTGCTAGCTTGCTCAAGTGGACTTACAGGCAGCTGGTGTGGAATTATGGGCGTACTAGCAGTGGTAGATGAAACATCTGTGTGTACATGTGTGATTGTGTTCATAAATTATTGAATAACAATTCAAGGTCTTAAAAGTAATGGAATTATTTAATGAAAATAATAATGTAAAAAAAATAAAAATTTGGGCTACCGGAAGCTTAACACTTACTGTTGGACATTGCCGGGACGGCCGCATTATACGGAGGTGGATTGGGCGTCGATGGTGGCGACGGCGAGTCTAGTGATATAACAGATTGCGAAGCATCTTCTGTAATATGAAAACATAAAACGATTTGGATATTTTATGAAATTAATTTTTCTATCTGATTGGTCAGTACCCATTTGTCGCGAATGTCAATTATGGAATTCCGGCTGTTTGACTAAATTTTCTACCGAAAGTCTACTATACACTATGGGACCTCGTATTGCACATTGTCCAACATTCATCAATTTGATTTGCATTTTGTTGCATCTTACCCCAGACTGGTAACTGAATTATGAAAATATTTATTTAAAAAATTTGATGATTTTTGTACAAACAGTGTTGGTAGAGCAAAAGAAAAATTTGGGTTAAACTTTATAGCGGATATCATTAAGCTAATCCGTCATACTGAATTAAGTTTTTTACGGCATCGAAAAATGTAAAAATTTGAAATTCTTTGCTGCAATTTTTTTAAATATTGCCTGAGAATCAAAAACTAATAAACTAGCTTAAGATGTGAAAAATTGTTAGCACTAACCGCTGTCATTTTCATATAAATAACGCTTTGACAGCACTTAGTGCACAACTGGTGGGCCACCAGGGTGAAAACAAATACGCTTTATGTCATTATCATTTTTTAATCATTAAATTATAATTCGATTTCTTTATATTAGGTATTGAATAAGTGCTATGGTATACAAATGCTGCATCTAACCTCGCTGTTGCATGATGCTCCGTTTGACGATAAGCATCGTCATGTGGGTATTCACGAGTTCATGTGAGCGTCATGACGCTTATTGATTGAGGCTTTTGGAGCCTATAGATCAAGTACACTTTCAGATCTGCTGAACTGCTTTTCAAGTCCTCTATTGGTCCCAAGAGTTTTTTAATTCTATTTGACCTATCTTTAATGATCAACACGAAGTTGAATATTGACCGTTTGGAGGAATTTTCAGGCGTTTGGGAATATTTTACAGTTGAATGGTCAAATAATCCGTTTGCAATATCCTTGCAAGCTAGGGTTGCTAGCGATTTCTCGTTTTTAAATTCCAATTTTTCCCCGATTAAAAATAATACAGACCCCGTTCGTTTTTGGCAACATTCGGTTTCGGCAACTCCGATTTTGGCACATGTTCCAAAATCGAACGGTTTTTAGAAAGAACATTAGCTTGTTTTCGCTATAACAGGACCAATATTATTGAGACATGCACCATAAATACGTTTTTGCTTTTTTGAATGATGATAAAATACAACAACAAAAACAAACATTAAAAAATTCAAAAAAGGACTAAAATGATTAAAATAAACTAAAAATAATCAAAAACATGATAAACAAGTTTAAAAAAACTGAAAATGGTCGGAAATGGACTAAAAATTACGTTACGATAATAGCAATTATTGTAGTAGTAAGCTATGACCAATGTAAAATAAAATTTTCTTCAATCTGTTACTAACTCTCAACACTAGAAGACGTGTTTCAATAGGTTATGAGCCTATCGTTTCCGAACTTGAAACTCTGAAGTTAAAGGGTGATACGGTCAAAATTTGGTCAGGGGAAAACGCGTGTAAATCGGTGAAATCGTTTATTTAAAAAATCAAATTAAATTTCTTTTTCAAGTTTAATTAAATTCAGGAAAAATAGTCAGTTAGGCTTCCGCTTTTCCAAATCCGAATTGCCGGGCCTTACGCTTAACCCCTGCCATCAGATTTTGTACAGCCACCTTGTCCACCTTCTTCGCCGCAGATGGCCAGTTTGCCTTGAACTGCTGCTCGTCCTTAGCAGTTTTTTTGGTCTTCTTTAGGTTCCGCTTGACAATAGCCCAGTATTTCTCAATTGGGCGGAGCTCTGGCCTGTTGGGAGGCTTCTTGTCCTTGGGAACCACTTGTACGTTGTTGGCGGCGTACCACTCCATGGCCTTTTTACCGTAATGGCAAGATGCCAAATCCGGCCAAAACAGTCGGAACAACCGTGTTTCTTCAGGAAAGGCAGCCGACGTTTATTCAAACAACCTTTCACGTAAATTTCTTGGTTGACAGTCCCGGAAGCTATGCTATGCTTTTCAAGCCACAGGGACAGATGGCTTGCCAAACCAGATTTTTCTTCGCGAACTTTGACAGTTTCATGTGCTTGAAAATATCTGCTACCTTTCTCCTTCATTTTGCCGTATAAAATTCCTGTCCCGGAAGCTGCTTGTTTCGTCGTCCATTACCACGCAGTCAAACTTCGACAGCATCGTCGTGTGTAGCCTCCGGGATCGCGCTTTGGCCGTCGTATTTTGTTTATCATCGCGATTTGGAGTCACTACCTTCTTGTAAGTCGATAGTCCGGCTCGTTTTTTGACTCGATGCACGGTTGTAGACGATACACCCAGCTTATTTGCGGCATCTCGGAGAGAGAGGTTAGGGTTTCGCTTGAAACTACCGGCAACTCTCTTTGTCGTCTCAGCGGCTTCCGATTTTTGATTTCCCCCCGATCCAGACTTCCTGGCTGTCGACAAGCGTTCCCAAACACTTCAATTACATTTGTAACGGCTGATTTGGCAACTTTTAGCGATTTTGCCAGCTTTGCGTGCGAGTAGCTCGGATTTTCGCGATGCGCGAGCAAAATTTTGATACGCTGCTCTTCTTTCTTGGACGGCATTTTGACAACTGAAGAGTGAATTCCAAAATCAAAATAGGAGCAACATTCTACACCTTCAAAATGAGGGGTGTTCAGGTTTTTTAAATGCAAAATTGAAAGAAATACGTCAAGTTGATATTGACCAAATTTTGAACGTATCACCCTTTAATTCCGTCGTTCACAGAACATTCCATTAGCATATAAATACAGAAACGAGTAATTTCTTGAGTTAGTATTATTCCGCCTTTCAGTGAGTGCTGTTCCAATCTTTAGAAAGTATAAGTGCAAATAAAGTGTTCTCAAATAAAAAAAAATGGTTATGTGAATCCAAGTACCAAGAAAGTTATCCCTATCGACGTCAGTGAAGTTAACAGAGCTTTGGACTGTTGTCGATGTTAGAGTTACCAGTACGCTAACCAAGATTTCCTACCAACATTTTAGCTTTCCGTTTCCTGGAACGGAACAACATCAAAGTAATCATTTAAATAAACAATACATGACTGACAGTTGGCGGGTATAAAGAAGGAGAATTTTAGAAAATAAATCATTTTGGGATGAATAAACCCATTTGGGCTTAATATCCTGAAAAAAAAAATCATTCTACTTTGACCATTCAACAGAACAGTTGTTCTTATTTATCAAAAAGCACCTCTAATAGATTATTGGCCTGCGCTTTGAAGGAAGTTGAAATGAAAAGAAATGGAATAGCGAAGCTCACTAATGATAAATACGACTCCTGGAAGTTGAAGGTCGAATTCCTGCTGTTGAGGGAAGGTCTCTTGAGGTACATTTCGCCAGGGATGAAACCGGAAGCTGCTGCCGACAATACGGAGGATCTCCCCAATTCCGATCCGACCAATATCAGAGCCTCGTTGGAAGTTTGCTGTATCTGGCGATAAACACGCGGCCAAACATCGGGATTTGCGCATCGATTCTCGGAAGGAAAGTGTCAAAACCAACCAAGGCGGACTGGGCGGAGGCAAAGCGAGCCCTGCGGTACCTCAAGGAAACTGTAGACGCAAACTCGGCAAGCACGGTACAAGACCGGAAATCCAACTCAGGTTACCTGTTCAGGCTCGGTGCCGGTACCAAGAAACAAACATGCGTGGCTCTTTCTTCAACTGAAGCGGAATACATATCCCTTGCCCAAGGCTGCCAGGAACTACAGTGGTTGCGGAAACTGTTTCTTGATTTCGGGGAACCGGTGAAAGGTGTAACTCGAGGAAGACAATTGTGGTAGGCCACGACCACACGACCAATCAGAAGCTACTAGAATGTCGCAGCATGCTATCATCACGCTAGGGATACTTGCTGGTATAAATACCACCCCTTGTGTGAAAGATCTGTCTTTCAGTTGTCACACTTGCTTGAATAAACATATATCTCTAGTTTAGTCTTTGCCTTTTCATTCGTCTGGGAACACGACAAATTGGCGACGAGAACCTCGAAGATCCCGATCAGAAGATGACCGACATGGATATTAAAAACGCTCTCCTCCGGCTCAACGATATCCTGGCCAACCAGCAGCAGCAGATGGCAGTTCTCCTGCAGAACAACGCAGCTCCCCAGGCTGAGAAGAAGGATCCCTCAATCAACCCTGTGTCCCTCCATCCCAAGCCTCCCGGGAAGAAGACGAAAAAGATGAAGAGCATCAGTTTGGTGAAACATGTTGACATCTCCAAAAAGCGCAAATTTGCTGAGGTAAATTTGAACGGTGTCAATGAGTACACCGTACTGCTGGAAAACGGTCGACTCATCAGATCCCACACCAATCAACTGAAGGCCTGGTTCATCGAAACAGCAGCACCGGTTCCAACACCAAATCTTCCATTGTCGGTGTTGTTGGATGATTTCGTTGTTCCAGTCTCCGAAGCTGACCAAACAGACTCCTTGCGGAATGAAGACGATTTGGATTGTTCCGAGTATGGCTCACCTCTGCAGTCACCTGAAGTTCCACCACCACGGACAAGACCAACCCGAAATCGCTGTCCGCCCAAGCGATTGAGCTCGTACGATCTTTCTTAAAAAAAGGGAGATGTGGTAGGCCACGACCACACGACCAATCAGAAGCTACTAGAATGTCGCAGCATGCTATCATCACGCTAGGGATACTTGCTGGTATAAATACCACCCCTTGTGTGAAAGATCTGTCTTTCAGTTGTCACACTTGCTTGAATAAACATATATCTCTAGTTTAGTCTTTGCCTTTTCATTCGTCTGGGAACACGACAACAATCAGAGCTGCATCAAATTGGTGATCGGAAGTAGCGGAAAAAGGTCCAAACACATGGTACTGCACTTCATCAAGAACTTGGCGGAACGAAAGGTGATCTCTCTTGAGTATTCCCCAACAGAACTGATGCTGGCGGACATCTTGACGAAACCGTTCAACCGTGTCCGTTTGGAACAACTGCGAGTGAAGATGAGACTCCAACCAACATGTGCTAAGGAGGAGTGATGGAGCACATCAAAGTAATCATTTAACACCCGTCAGTTGGCGAGTATGAAAGGGGGAGAATTTTAGAAAAGAAATCATTCTACTTTGTATCATTCAACAGAACAGTTATTCTTACTTATCTAAAAGTACCTTTAACAGTTTACCACATGGTTGATCTGGCCGTGGTAATCTCTGCAATGCATGTTCACATGTAACAGAGAATACGTTAAAAAGAAAAATTAAGGACACAAGTAATTCATTTTCCAGGATGCTCACATGTTCTGGCTATGTTTCTTTAAAACGAACACAAACACATATATAGGATCTCAATGGAACTTGACGTTTCCTCGAAGAGATTCCTTTAACTTAACACTAAGCGTACATCTTCCGAGGATATGATGGCTAGCATCTTACAAAATGCTAAAACCACCAATTCACAGATGTGTACTCTGTATGCCGTGACCGGGATTCGATTTCATGACCGTTGGCTTATAAGACATGAACGCTATCCTCTAGGCCACGGGCGGCGGCAAAGAAGAAAAAGAAGAAGAAAGCCTCTTTTTGGAGTTTTTTCTTTGTTAAATTTTTTGATTCCTCCTCTATTTTCACGACAATTTGGTCATTTTATTCATATTTATGCCTCTGCGACTTTTCCTGCCGCTCCGAGACATTTCTTCCGATTCTATTATTGTTATCCTAGAGTGTGAAGACGTTGTAGATGCCAAATCCGGCATCTACAAAGTGCCGTAAGGTGTCCGTTTTCGATTCAGCGGACTGTCGTTCTTTGAACGCGCATGTTTCAAAATGGAGTAGCCAAAGGACTGAAGCAACTGTCAAATCGCATACAAATGGACCGTACCGACTTTTTGGAACCAAAACGTCAGTTCCCATTCGATTTCAATGGCATTTTGGTACCAAAACGTCAGTGTGGTACTAAAATGTCAATTCGGAAATTTGCTTCTCTTTCAGCTCCTTGGGAGTAGCTTCACTGTTCCCTCTTCTTTTTCGTCTTCTTTCTTTCTTGGAGCTTCTGCCCCAGATTGTTGGGCCAGTGACAATGACTATATTCCCAAGCTCTGATTTCGCCATCACAGATATAGTTTGAGTGATAGAGGTGTCAAATTTCGACTGTTGACTCTTGGGTCACTATGATAGATGTTGCATAAGAAATTTTGTCAGTGCGTGAAAAGGTAAACTCAGGAAAAATCGCCAAATTTTGTCATTTTTTTAATACATACGTTAACAACGTAAATCAAATAGTTTTGCTAGTGCTAGAACATTTATGGAATATTGCTTGATTAATATCGGCACCCTCTTCACGTTTACAGATCTTTAGTTTATGGAGCTCGATAAGTCTTCCAAATTTACTTTTTAATAATCTTACCAACGGGACTTTGTTATGAGATTTAGTTGAAGTGTAGGTACATGATTATGTTAGAAATTAACGTTGTTAGGTACCTATTACCTCTACACGTAGATGTTGGTTGCTCATGATGAAATCTTATTATTCTTTTATATTTAGGTGTTCACTTTCACAGCATTCGGATCATTCATACACCTCCAAAGCTTCCAATAGCAAAAACCCAAAAAAAAAACATTACACCAATAGAATTGAAATCATCAATAAGAAATCATTTCAAAAGAAAGAAAACCTCCCTACCCACCAGAAGGAAAACGAGAAACTGAAAACATCATAACATATATGAAAACATCTAACGCTAGATACCAAACCCCTCTTATTAGTAGGATATATCTCTATGTAATAAAACTACGGGTTTTGTTAGTTTAGTGAATAATATATTCATGATACGAAAAAATTTCAATAAGCAGTACAGAAATTTTTATTTACAATTTCCTTCGATTGAAATGATTTCTATTGATTTAATCAAGAAAACTGGCAGTTTCGATCAAAAAAGGGTTAAAAAATAACTGTTTCATAATTGATTTTGAGTATTTTAAACAACAAGACAAGAAGAAAAATGCTAATTATTTTCGAACCTATAATATAGCGTTAAAAGAAAAAAAGCTTTACGATTACGATAAGTTTGTATCATTCCACGAAAAAGAAAGTAAATAAACTACCTACTGCCGTTCATTTGACTATATAAATAAGAGAAACTCACTATTGACAGCTTTCAGCAAAAAAAAACTGTATCCACAGATCAGTGTTCGATACAAAGAACGAGGTTATATCGTTTGGTTCAAAAAACTATCAGTCCCTGATTTAATCTTACGAAACAAGCAATTGTTTGACATTCGTCTGTTTCTTCATAATTCAAGTTCTACTGCATTCATAAGGATGTTGTTTTGTAGAGTAGATTAACTAGCTGACGAGCGCATTCTCAATTTGTTTCACCGCCCATCATTTCTTCGCTGATTATGATGTTTTCGGCATCAGCAACTTCGTCTGGGCAGATTAAATTTTGAAGAAGCATTTGTTTGGACGATTTTCCGTTATTACGTTAGGGATAAACAGGGTTTGCGTTTGAGATACGAGAAGACAAAAGAGCAAATATATAATTATGTTTTTAAACACAATTGAATTTGGCTTAAGCAATAAAATTTTACCTACAATACAAATTTCAGAATAGAAACAAAAACAGGCAGTTGTTCTTAACGCATATAACAGTCAGACAAAAGAAGAAATGAAATAATTTAAACCATCCTAGCCATTTTACGTCTTGTTGTCCTAACAGATGTCGTCGAATCAGGTACTGAAGTAGGTTCAGATGGTTTAGAAGTAATTTTCATTTGAGACCTACCATTTGATTTCGGTTTGGGATTTGTTGATGCTATTGTTGTAGTTGCCGTTGCGGTACTGGTGGATGTTGTTGTAGAACTTGCGTTAGTGTTTCCAGTACTAGCCCCGCTAGGTGTATTACCGCTGCCGTTTGTTCCTGGCCGACTGGCTGTTTTGCGCTTCAATGGAAGATCGTCGTCGTCAGAATCACTCAAAGTCAGATCAACCTGAAATTCAAAGAAACGATTATACAATCGATTTCAATCGCACTTGCGAGTCATGTAATGTCATTTGCAGAATAAATCCTAATTTATTGATCCGTTGCGGTTTCATAAGAGAAAAAATGATTAAGAAGAAAATTTATTTCAGATCAACTCTTCATTACCATATTAGGACTTCCTAAAAAGTGGTGTATACAAAAAATCCCACTTTACCGATCCGATGGACAAAAATTTGAGGCGAAAATCTTCCATTTTGAATGAATAATATGTCCTCATATGCACATTGAAACGCCTGACTGTCTTAATACGGTATTTGTTTTTTCCCCTCGTTCAGTGGGGCACCTTACCCGACAAAAACAAACACAAATCGTCGCCAGTGTATTGCTACCTCACTCACGCACACGCTCTCTCGCAACACTGGCAAAATTATCGGTAGGCCACCGTCCGTAGGCAGTGTTCCACCAGGTCAAAACCAGTGCAACACTCGGCATAAACAAATACGGTATTACGGAGTGTTCATTTTATAAAACGGACACCTAGATGTTACGATAAAAAGTTGACGTTTAACCCAAATTTGATGAAACTGGTTTCATCGTGTATAAAAAGTTTGTTGACAAAGCACTGACATATTTTTTTAGTGAGAAAGCGACTGGATTTCGTAAAATGGGACGAATTGATGAAGTGTCACTTGGAGTTGGAACATCTCGAGGGGGACGCGTGGGATAATAAAAAATAATCCAAATTTTCAATAAATCGGAACAAATTGGACAAAAGCTTGCATGCAATAAACTTGCATACAGCCTACATCGCACAGCATAAAACTCGGGTTAATTTATATCAAAAAATTGAAAACAAAATCTCGAATACAAAAGTATAAAATTCCCATTAGCTACAGTTTGACTTTCGCTCTTACAATTGTTTGAGTTTTCGATAAGTTTATCATTTTTATCAAATTTTGCAATAAATAAACTTGGACCATATATATTTCCCCCTTCTGAATTCAAGGAAAAATTGATAGGGGCGGGCGGAGGAGGGGAGGAACGTGGCAGGTTGACAAAAGAAGAAATTGAAATTTGTGTCGGCCTAATTTTTTAAATGTTATTCAAAGTCGAAGAATTTTTTTTTTTTTTTTTGAAAAAAATGGTTTGAGGAAAAGGCTTTATAAATCAGTTATTGAGTGCGCGAAAAAAATTTTACTCAGTAGGTACTTAAATAAGCTGAAGCTAGAAACTATATTTTGCACATATAGTTTTTTTTAAGATCATGGCATAAAAAAATAAAAAAGGGGTTCAAAACCAAAGGACTGAACCAGCTGTCAAAATCGCATACAAACGCACCTTACCAAATTTTTGGTACCAGAACATCAGTGTGGTTCCCGAAATTAAACACTACACCCCATAACAGACTCGAAATAGGGTAACATTTTGGTTGTCAAACGCATCTGTTGTTGTCATGCTGCAAATTTAGAATCCTTTTTAACAAGGATTATACTGAAAACTCTGAATTTTGTGCCCAACCATAATTTATTAATATTGTGTTTTGCTAAATAAAACACTAAGTTTGTAACAATTATAACTTTTTAATCTTTTTGCGTCTTGTCCTCTTCCTTACACGTTACAACTTAACCTCATTCTTCTCTCTCAGTTCATAGTTGACAGGGTTGTATCCAGTAGTTTCAACAGGGTGGTAGCATCTCCCCCTTTAAGCTCATCCCACGACGAAGTCTTCCAACCTTTTCGGTAACCGGATGTTTCTGGTTGGACGTTGAACTTGTGGCTGGATTGGTGGTAGTACTGCATCTGGTATAGGTGGATCTGCTACTGCGGATTGGAATGACAATTCGGATTCGACCTCTGGCTCTGGATTTACTTCTTGATTAAGTCCAAAATCATCCACCAACACATCGAAAGTCCATTTGGCTTTCGAATTTTGCGCTGTTTCATCGTACCTTGGACGAATTTGATTTAAGTGTGCACGAATTAACTTTTTACGCCCGTGATGATACGACAGCAGAACGTTGAAGTTTACGTTGCCAATTGATTCGATAATCGTACCCGGAACCCAGGACCACTTATTTGCACTGTTGTAAACCTTAGCATACACTAAAGTGTCTTTCGGAAAATTATTTGAAGTGCTTTTTTTGACTGGTGCTTCTTGTGTTGTGGGGCGTAACAAGTCAAGTGTGGTTCGCATTGGACGACAGAAAAGTTCTTGTGCTGGAGATTTACCATCAAATACGGCGCTTGGTGTGGACCGATAAACTTGTAGAAATGTTTGGAGAGCTTCCGTACTTGGTACTCCTTCTCCCTCCATAATCTTGCGCAATGATCGTTTGAGCGTGTCTACGAATCGTTCTGCTTGTCCGTTCGACTGCGGGTGGTAAGGCGCAGTGCGGATGTGTACTATACCCAATTTTTGGCACATGGTTTTAAATTCAGAACCGGAGAACTGTGACCCATTATCGGAGACAATCGTTTCGGGTACTCCGAAGCGAGCAAACGTTTCCATAAGATATCGGATAGTTACGGCTGCTGTAGTTGAACGAGTCTCGAAAATTTCTGGCCATTTTGAATACGAATCCACGATCACTAGGTAAAACAAACCTTGCAGTGGACCTGCATAGTCCAGGTGAATTCTTCTCCATGGTCCCTCAGCCCGAGGCCACGGTTGCGGCTGGAAATGTGGTGGAGATTTGGCAGCAGAGGCACAAATGCTGCACTTGCGCACGTATGCTTGAATATCGTCGTCAATATTAGGCCAGTACACAATGCTCCGAGCAATTGCCTTCATCCTCTCGATTCCTTGGTGGCCTCTGTGAATTTGCTTGAGGATTCGTTGTCCGAATGAGCCAGGAACTACCAACCTCTCTTCCATCATAATGCATCCCTTCACAACAGATAAACTCTCACGCCGTCCGTATAATGCTTTAAGTTTAGGGTCAGAGATTAGGCTGCTGTGAGGCCAACCCACTGCAATTAATTTCATCGCTTCTTGCAATGTTGGATCAGTTGCTGTGGCTTGCTGTATCATTTTGAAATTCACTGGTAGAGCTGATAAGCTATTTTCGAGAGTCGCAGTGATTTCATGTTCTACCCCGATCGTAGCGATGACGACCTCTTCTTCAGGTTTCTTATGATTGCTTATTAGACGTGACAGCTCATCAACATAACCGAAATTGCCAGTTGGAATGTATTCAATTTCAAAATCGAACCCAAGCAAGGACAAAGCCCATCGTTGGAGACGATTAGCAGTGTGAAGGGGAATTCCTTTTTTGGATCCGAAAATCTTGAGTAAAGGTTGATGGTCCGTTTGGAGTTTGAATTTGCGCCCGAGTAGCATACGACGGAATTTGGTGACAGCGAAAACTAAGGCATACGCTTCTTTCTACTTGGCTATAGTTTTGTTCGGTAACAGTAAGCGTTTTTGAAGCGTGAGCGATTGCTTTGATACGTCCATCTGGGAACCGATGCATAACAACTGCGCCGATACCCATCTTTGAAGCGTCACCTGCTACAATCAGTTCTAAGTTGGGAGTAGTGCGTTAATAGTAGATCCGACTGTAACACGCTCTTAATGGTCTCGAAAGATTCTTGTTGCTTCTTACCCCAGGTAAAAGGAGTGTCTTTCTTTAGAAGGTCATCGAGTGGCCGACGAATGACGTGTATTTCTTTCACGAATTTGCCATAAAAATTAGCAGCCCCTAAAAAAGATCGAAGGGCACTAATATCCGCTGGTACAGGCATTTGGGCAATGGCAGCTACTTTATCGGTATCAGGTTTGATGCCTTCGGAATTAATAATGAACCCGAGATACTTAATTTCGGGATTGCCGATCGAGCACTTTTCTGGACGTATACGGAAACCATATTCTTGGATGCGAGCAAAAAGTTTGTTCAGCGCTTGTTCGTGTTCAGCTTGGGTTTTGGTGAAAACTATGAAGTCGTCAAGAAAATTATCGACACCTTCTAGGCCCGATATCATCTTAGCGATGAGCTGCTGAAATGTTCCAGGGGCAGATTTTACACCTGGTGATAGTCGATTGAATCGAAATAGACCACGATGTGTATTAATCGTCAGCAATTGCTTAGATTCATCATCTACTTCTACTTGCAGATACGCATCTGACAAATCTATGATGCTAAATATTTTACAGCCTGATAACTTTGAAAAAATATCATCTGGCGTTGGAAGCGGATATTGGTTCGGTTCTAGTTTTGAATTAAGTCCTGTCGAATAATCTGCGCAAATTCGCACCTTCCCTCCGGGTTTACTGACTGCTACTATGGGAGCCGCCCAGTCGGAGTAGTCCACTGGGGCAATGATATTTAATTTCTGAAGGCGAAGCAGCTCGGCATCAACTTTCTCGATGGCATGAAAGGGTACTGGTCGTTTTTGTTTAAATACTGGTTGGGCGTCCGGTTTCAGGAAGAGCTTAACTTTTGTTTTCTTGCACAGTCCTAGGCCGTCTCTGAAAACTTCAGGGAAACGAGTAATGTACCGGTTTAAACAGAGATAAGTTAAATTGGGACGATTTACCTGATTACACACGCTGGTCTAAGGTTGGTTCCACAGATCAAAAGCATCGATGAAATCTAATCCCAACAGGTTCAGTCCTTCAATCGACGTCACATAACAAGTTCCTTTTCTGGAAGCACCGTTGATCTGCATCGTACAAAGGAACTCTCCGGTGATTGGTAACGGTTCTCCAGAAGCAGTATTCGCTTTGTGTTCTGATAGTTTGAGATTCGGACGTCCGCACCTTTCCCATGCCTCCTCAGATATAATCGTTATGTCGGAGCCACAATCAAGTTGCAGTTTAAGGATGTGATTGTTGATTGTTGTTGTGACATACTTCCTTCGACGATTTATTTGATTCACCGAGTGTATGTGATTTGATTGGGCCGACTTTTTCTTCGTGTTTGCCTGGTATGGTAGCTTGTAATTGGTCTTACTACCTTTGCGGACACAACTGCAGTAACCATCCTTATGACCCTGCTGGTTGCACTGTTTACAAATGTGCGTCGTGTAGCTACAATCTCTCACAAAGTGCATGGCACCACATTGCCAACAGGACGAACGTGGTGATACTGTTTCTGTAGCATCTGATTGAGGCTGTTTGGGTTTAAACTGTTGAACTGCCTGTACAGCACCGGATGCATGTGCATGACTTTCTACGAGAGCCGTGTCGTGTTTAAGGTTCGACACCCGTTGACATTTTTCCACGAGCGACTGCAAGTTGATTGTTGTTGCAACGTCGGAATCTATTTTGGACAAAAGCCGTGTGCGGATGTCTGCCTCTTGTGTAGACTGAAGGCCTTTGATAAAAACAAGACATTTGAACTGGTCAATAGTGAGATTCGCCAGGTTGAAATTCTCACAATGACGATTAACTTTCGCAGCGTAAGTGACATAGTCGTCAGCATCACTTTTTTGTACTTGGAGGCAATCATAACGTCGACTGAAAACGGATTTTTGCTGACTGAATATTGCCTTAAGCTTATCGACTACTTGATCAAAGGTGAAGTCGCGTGGATGTTGTGGCAGAAGGTAGTTCAAAAACTTTTCATGAACCTCGACGCTCAGGTTGCGGAGGAGAAGTCGTATTTTTGCAGCATCGTCTAAGGCTCTGCCATCCTCTCGGAAAAGGTCCTCGTACTTACTAAACCATCCGTCAAATGTCAATCCGGCTGTGGGGTCAAAATGAAATTCCCGGATTGTCGATGATAGTGATTCGACAATTTGGTCGGCACTTCGCTGATTTGGAGCTGATGGACCTCCCTGTTGTGATCAGGGTTGCCAACTATTTTTCAGAAAAGTCTGGAAGATTTTTAAAAAATGTCTGGAAATTTCTGCAAATGTCTGGACACCTAAGTTTTGAAGGTGTCGACCTTTTTTTTTTGGTCCCCAGATCTCAATGTTACAATAGTATTTTTCTGTCACTATATCAGTCAGGTGCTCTGTCTGAGTCTCAATTTAACATACATCCTCAAAGCATTTGCCAAGGTTTCGAACCCTTATTGAATTCATAGTTCATAGGTTCTACTAATCATTTCCTCAGGGTGGCCACTCGAAATCCATTTTGGATTTCCCGCATTTTTCCCGACTTTTTCCCACATGTTAATATGAAATTCCCGATTTTGTAAAACAGGAAACAAAACAAAAATCCGAATATTTATTTTTGAAACCACCTACCTAGACCTAGATTTCTAAGATTTGCCTTTGTTTTTATATTTTTTCAAAAATCGTCCTGAATTGCCCGATCATGAAGAAACGTGTGGTGGAAAGTATGGCATTTTTAAGTTAAAAATCATCGTTCTTTGAAACTACTATTTTGAAGATATTTTGCTCAAATTCAACCTTCATATAATTCAATATCAAATAAGCAATTTCAAATTGCTTAGCACCTGCTTTGACATGTTTTGTTCCAGATTTCACAGGATCCAAATATATTTGGTAACCAACGCCCTAGCAGCGACAAGTCATCTGATGTCCTTTCAATTCTTTGAGACATTTTGAATTTCAGAGAAACCCCTACCTGAAAAAGACCTCGTAATACATCATATGGTTATATCATATGATTGGAAATGATCGATTCAAAACATGAGGGGTATTACAATGGAACAAATATAAGGAAAATGAAATGATCGCTCTTGGTTTTATAATTCAAAACTCTCTGGAGTATTCGACCAAATATTCGTTCGGCCGAATAGTTTAAAAGGTCAATATTCGGTATTTGGCCGTTGGCCGAGTACAAGTTTTTTCGTCCATCATGCTTCCTCTCTATGAGCGTCGGATAGAAGCTTCAATTGTTTCGCCTCCTCGGTCGCCTCTCGCTTCCGATTTGCAATAGTTTCTATAACAGATTGTTTTCCTTTTTTTTTGTTTTAATAGGACTCGACATCTCTCGAGTGAGTATAACGAGCATACTGGATTAACGATTTCGTTACGGTTATTCCCGTTGTTCAATGAAGCAGGTTAAAACTAGTCAAACCCGATCCAACACGGTAGGAGGATCCATTTCGACCTGGTAGAAATCGGTCGAAGCCAATCGGAAAAAGATTGATGATCAACTGTGAATCAGTTTTTACTTGTTTCGCCTTTTTCGTTCAAACTTCATTGAACAGACTTTCACCGAGCCAAAAATTTCCGACTTTTCGGGAGAAATTCCCGGCTTTTTCCTGCATTTTTCCCGGTGGATTCCAAATCCCGTCGTTTTCCCGCATTTCCCGAATGGGTGGCCACCCTGTTTCCTGCCATATTACACCATGACTAAATTGAATTTTCATAGAATCTTAGAACAATTTATGTACAAACACAAAAGTCTGGAATTGTCTGGAAGAAATGCCAAAAGTCTGGAAGTCTGGAAACCTAAAAAAATGTCTGGCAAAAGTCCAAAAAGTCTGGAAGATCCAGACAAAATCTGGAAGGTTGACATCACTGGTTGTGATAGAGAGAGGCGTTCCAGAAGAGACAGAAGACGTGTGTTTTGATCCGCCATCTGCTTAATCAGCTCCTGCTGCGAAGGTTCCGGAAATCCCAGAAGATTTTGTTCTCCGTCTTCGGACATACTGACACTCGCGAACTTTTCGGATTAGCGCGAAAAACTTTCCGAGTAATTACCTCGTCGCCAAAATATTGTGTTTTGCTAAATAAAACACTAAGTTTGTAACAATTATAACTTTTTAATCTTTTTGCGTCTTGTCCTCTTCCTTACACGTTACAACTTAACCTCATTCTTCTCTCTCAGTTCATAGTTGACAGGGTTGTATCCAGTAGTTTCAACAGGGTGGTAGCAATTAATGTTACCAAAGATCCCTTTGATTGACATTTTCGAGCCGCAGATATCATTTTAAGGATTATTAAAAAATTGCCTCTGGTTGAAATTGTTGCAATGAAGACGGCCATGTTGCCCATATACGTGTTTCACTCGTTTGAAAGTTCTTCTTCCTGCGGGTTTCTCGACTGAAAACTTAGTACGTAAATGTTTGCTTTCTTCAGCCCCTTGTTCAAAACCCGTATACTTTTAAATCAATCAACCGCCAAAGCTGTTCCATTCACAGTAGAAAATTTTTCAAAAGTGAATTGGAAAGTTGACATAATTTGTCACATTTTGGCATCTTTAGATTTTTGAAATACGAAACAAAAAATTCATGACAACTTTCCAAAGTACACAGAAAGAAAAATCATGGTATTCTGAAATAAATGTTTGATTTTACTATGCGCTAATTTTGTCGATATAAATAAGGTTTCAGTTATTTTGACGATCTTTTGGCTCATTTTACTATGCGAACCAAAACTTAAATATAAGAGGTTTAATTTTACCATGCACAAAATCTGTCGATACAAATAAAATTTTGGTTAATTTTACGATGCGAACCAGAAAAAATGTGGTAAACTTAAACAAAAAAAGAGGATTAATTTTTGTTTATGTAGCATTTTATGTTTTATGTTTATTTATGTAGCATTTTATGCATTTGAATAAAGTTTTGGTTATCGTGACAATACTCTGGTAGGTGGATGTCAATAGGAAAAATGCTTCCAATTAGTTGAGTCATTTAGAACTTTGTTTTCTTCTGGCCGAAAAAAACGGCTATAAATTAATCGTTGAAAATTTTGGAATTAATTTGATAATGTGCTCTGTGCCGTGGTCTCGAAGGTAAGTGTTTCGGTGTAGAATATGTAACAAAAAATATCACTTTTTATTTATCCATAGAAAGTCATTACAATCTGGAGCGTAAGCCGAGTCATCAATGACTGGAAGCTATTTTCAACAGTTTATAAAATGTTCAAGAGTAAGTGAATTTTGTACAATATTTAACATTCCATTTTTATAAAACATTTTAGCGCTCGGGGCGACGATGATTCGAAACGGCAGAAACAAAATCTTAGGACAATTATGCAGCACCGGAGGCCAAATGTCGAAGGAACCTTTGTCAAGTTAGGTTTTGGCGTATATTTCCTGATTTTTTACGCCGAACAATATTATTGGCGAGGAATAGTAACGAGAATAATCACAATGATGGATAAATAAAACAGCATTTCAAAAATTTAAAATGTTTCATGGATTACTAGTAATTTTCAAAACCTCTAAAAGATGCATTCCAAATCTCTTACCGAGTTGTTACCGAATGGAAGTACTTAGAAGTGATCTTAGAAGATCTCCTAAATTGGAATTCGCATAGGGATAAACTTTTAAACAAACTAAATAGAACAATAGGTATAGTTTGTAAAGTTAAACAGAAAATTCCGCCTTATTTTTCAAATTATTTACTACTCCCTTTTCCAATCTTTATTAACATTTCTGATTTCTTCTTGGGGTAATGTTTGTAATTCTCGAATCGATAAACTTCACGTATTTTTCATATCCATAGTTTTTATGTTTTTTCGACTTAAAAAGGGATCTGAGACATAAAAGAGATTGTCCCGATTAACCACTAATTGATTTTGTGTTATTGTCGTGATTATGCACCGGATTGATGTGGAAATTCGCATATGGAATTTTGTGAGAAGGATATCGAACTTTGTGATGTGAGAAAATACAAGAGATCGCCTAAATGTTTTCGTCTATGCTGTTTTACTCACCGTGTCACCAGAAGGTGCAGTTGTAGAGGATGGTTCGCTACTGGAAATGACACTTGTCTGGCTAATACTAGACTTGGGTGGGTCAGTCGTTATAACTTCTGTAAAAGGATAATTTTAATTTTTAAATATGAATTCAGAGTAATATGCCAACAAAACATACCTATATCATCTGAGATAACTTCAACTTTCTGCACAGGCTTACTCGGAGTGTCAACTGTACATGCTTCCGCGCTCTTAACATGTGTGCTCCACGATCCATCTTTATGAAGTTGAATTTCATTATCATCACATCCTAGTTTGGTAGAAGCAAGCACTTCTTGGAAATAGCTGAAAAGTAGAAGCGATATTCGTTATCCGTAAGAAAAATGTGGAAGACAATATAAATACATTGAACACATACCCATCGATAACCAGGTTATCGTAAATAGCTGGTTTGTCACATACTGGACAATTCCAGGTAGGTTTACGTTCATTCATTTGCAAGTACAAGGATGCATCGAAACATTGTAAATGAGAGCATGTCGACGATCTATATGAAAAAAAATGCGAGTTACCTTCTGATTACACCATTTAAAACAATCTTGCTCAATGTTTATTTCTGCACTTCAACCCTCATTTTAATTACTAAAACTTAATTTAATAAAATGGAAACTATTTAGAAATCACGAACATTCCGCATTGTGCACTTTCTAGTGTTTTTTTTTTTTTTTTGTGGCGTTTAAATAGCTGTGAGAAGCTGACGCTGAAAAGGAAATGTGGGTAGAGGGGTCAGGGAAATAAAAGTTTAGAGTAGGTCATTGTGCACTTTCTAGTGTTCATCATAAATAATAGATTTAGAAATGAAAGCTCAACCGGGTTCCTAAAGCACTCGAAGTTTCGATGTTTTGACCATCAGAATCCTTAAAGTTTAAAGTTTAGTGTACACCTTTGTACTTGTAGTGTCTTTAATTCTAATTTTTTCATAAGTATCAAATTGTGATCTGTTGATATACAGTAACTCAAAATAATAGAATCACCTAATGGGGGACTAACGGTGTCAGGTTATCTGTAGTGGCGCTCTTTTCATAAGCAGAATCAATAGAATATTAATGGATTTGATTCCATTTTTTCTCGTCAATTTCACTAGTTATCCAACTTTTATGATTGGCTATTTATAACTGAAGTTCGCAAAAAAGAACGTTATACTGATTTGTTCTCAATTTATTGATAGAAATTAGACCTTCGTCAGTACAAGATTAAGACATGGACTATGAGAAGTAATAAAGATCCGTTTTTTTATTCACAAACTGTAATAAAATTAAATTAGAAAAACTTTCTTAATTTCCCAAGTTTTCTCTGATGAAACTTAATTCCTGTTTTCAGGTCAAAGGACTTGTGTATTTATTAATAGTTAATAAATAAGAAAATACACAATGCACCTAATATGTTATAACCCCAATACCAAATAATAGTACTTTTCACCTGAAAACGCAGAAATATGTAAAACCGATTTACAGCAAGGATCATACATAGAAAATGTTAACTTACCGACAAGGCGTTGTCATGCGCATTTTACCCAAAGGACAAACTAACGAAACCTTCAACATTGTTGTGGCAATCTCACAATCAGCATCCTCGTTAAGTTTTTCTTTTACTGAAAAAGGGTTGGGAATTAATAGCTTTCAATAAAAACTTCATTCTTTAAATACTAACTTAAAGCACGCGTATAATCTGCTGCCTTAACACCCTTTGTTTTCATCCGCTGCAATAGCTGGGATGAGGTTAATTTCCGTACCAGATAGCATGCAGCTGCATAGCCTCGGTTGTATTCAGTGCACCACGATACAGCAATATGATTAGCCACTAGAGGCGATAATTTAACATTGGGTGTTATGTTGACCGGTCTCGGTGGTCGTTTCGGCTCAACTCCTGGTTTGTTAGTTGGTATGGGATTCTAAGAGAATACAAAAATATATCTTTAAAGAAAAAAAAATCCAACTAAAATTGTCTCTAGATGTTACCGGAAGTGGACATAATTTGTTGTTGACCTTAACAACAATGTTTGGAGGAAAATAGTCTTCCTGCTCGCACGAAGTTTCCAACAGGCAGAATCGTAGTTGTACTTGAATGGTATGCTCAATCTTGTTCACGTTTCGAATGTCTCTGTTAGTTGCAATATCTGTTGCTTGTTGAGGTGTTAAATGAAAGAAAAAGGAACCCTCCTGAACTCTCTGTGTTGTGTTACTTGGTACAAGTGTGGCCGGTTTCAGAAGGGTTGCTAATACATCAAAAAATGCCAGCTTTTTCAACTTTACATCCGGATGAATGGGATAGCCAGGATTCGGAGTTGTTTCCGGATACGGAATTGGTATGATACCATTTGCATGTACCTGCGCAACACGGTTATCGTTTTGGACAGCATTCGCATACTGTTGTTGGTACATATTGGGAGTGGCGCGAGGTATGGAAGCCGGATTGATCACTGGTGCCACCGAATGAATGGTTAGAGGATCTGCTGTTAATAAGGGATTTGTTACGGCTTGGCTGGTCGTTATTACAGATGGTGCGATCGTTACTTTGTCAGATTTTGTTAAAGCTTCAGCCTCTTCTTGTCTGTAAAATAAATACAATTAAAACATTTTGTAATCTTAAAAATAAAAATGATATTTACGCTTTTTGATGAAGTTCTCGAACTTTATATTTCAGAACTGATATATTCTGCCTCACTAGAATCAGAACCCTTTCTATCAGCTCACTTTTGCGACCACTGCGGCTTATATTATGGTCCCCGAGCAGCTGTTGCAAATCAGAAACTCTCAGTTGATGTACCAGATCCTAAATAAATTAAACATACATTTATAAAACTTTCGAAGTTACTTAAAGCCTCATATTTTAAATAATTTGAAAATTAATACAAATTTGACAAACTTAATGTATCCTGTAATTCATAGTTTTTATTTATATATTAACATTTCATACTCAATCGTAAATTCCTGCTTTAAAAAATGTTGTGCAGTAGCGTCACAATAAAAAAAAATGATAAATTTATTGGGACTTAACGAAAGTCGAAAAATTATTGATTTCATTACGTTCAATAACTCAACATTGAATTACTTAAGATTAAAATTGAAGCGAGTTCTATTAAAAAAAAACATAAATGCATTGAACATAGCGAGGATTACATATTGACATTTTTATCATTTTGATACAATCCCTCAACCATTTGAAATTTCCTCTTGAAAAGGTAAAATTTAATGGTTTTAGTATGGAATTACAAAAACCGCTTCCATTGGAGAAAAATATTTTTGAGTTTCACTTTGCTAGTCTCCCTACATTGATTCTCCATTTTTTCTGGCTCTTCCGAAGAAAACCAAAGCACGTTCAACGTGATCCCGTTAATCAATTAATTCACTATTAAATGACACTTTAAGTTATAGCTTAACTGCGGGTAACATTCATCAGTAGAAGTAGTATCGTGAACGCTGGAAAACAAGCCAAAATATTCGAAATTGACGATTGGGAAAATAAAAAATGGTTTATCTTCTTTTCGCAGTTTTTTTCTACTTCACGACAAAACAGTGTTGCCGTTATGATTAGAACCGGCGGTACTGAGCTGCTGAGTGCTGAGCTGAGCGACCAAGGTTTGATGATTTTGCTGAGAGCCATCATCATCATCATCGTCGAACTAACGCCGCGGCGTCTCAAATATACACGGAAAAACTCAGATACTCATAAAATGAGTTGTGATTACACCTTGGCTATAACTAATCTTCTGATTCTCAAAATATGTATAACCCAATTTCAAATTTAGGTTGCCCTACAACAGCAGGGTAAAAATACTGAAGTAACCAACGGCGTGTTCGTAAATTGATATTTTCTTTCGAAGTGATTTTTTCTATCGATGCTGTCGTTCGTAAATTAAACAAACTGTATGCAAAAGCATTGGAAGGTGATTTGACATCCACCAAAAACATCGATGCATCACCCAAATAAATCAGTTTACGAACGCACCGTAAATAAACAACATCGTTTAGCACAATTATGTATAAAAAGTTGTTGTTGCTGGAATGTTATTTAAAAGGGATTCCAGGCCTGACAAAAACAAATTGCAAAAGCTTTCCACTGCAATGGCGGCAGAAATTACTAGCAAGTAAATCGTTAGAAGAGGAATTTAATTGATTGTACGCATTTGTATATTGTTGTTTTGGTTCCGGTTAATTTATTCGAAAATCATCAGGAGATTCGAGTAAGTAAATAAATGTAAAAAAATCTGAGTTTCTCCCGTTGTATTTCCACCAATAAACAATTATTTAAGATCTCTTGCGATTTTTTTCTCATGTAGAGTTTAAACACATTTAATGGACAGCGTTTGTAAATAAAAGGGCCCGCATAAAGATAAGAAACATACGGTCGACAGCAACAGAAATCCCATTAAACTAGTTTTTAACTCATTATTTTATTAAGTTATCATTAGGATCAACATGTGATCCGTTAATGTTTTACACAAATAATCAATCAAATATGCGCATCCAAGTGGCGGAAAACACAAGAGGACCCGCTAAAAAAAGAATCTAAGAAAGATTATCACAGGACAGCAGCAAAAATCCCATGATAGCTAAACTGTTCGTCAAAATATTCTAACATTTGTAGCAAAATTAAACCATTTTTCATTTAAGACAAGCTTAAAACATGATGTTTTTTCACAACAACTTTACTTAACCTTTTTATCTCTACAGTACTTACATGAGAATGACCAGAATAGCTTACACTCGCCAGTTCCGATCGAACAAAGCAGAAGCTCTACTAAAAAAAAACCGGGAACGGGGAGAATTAAGCAATACAATTTAAAGACCTGTTTGATTAGGTGATGACTGCAAATGAAAAATTTAAAAGGTATCGAATTTGTTATTTTAATTGTTTTCAAAACCTTCTCGTTGAATCAATTCTAAGTTATTGCTAATATCTTCCAGATTCTGCGGATCGAGACAGCTGCCAACAGCCGCCTCAAGGAATAAATCATGGACTTTAAAAATCACTCTCCTCCACGCATATGTGCAGCATATCCTTAAGTTTAGCGTAAAGCAAGTAAAAATACTTTGTAAGCATGTCTTTTGAATATTTCCTTTAGTTTTTTTTTATCTTTATTTGAAACGGCTCATACTATTACCACTGACTATACTGACTGGACACTCGATTTCGTTTTCTGGATAATTTTTCCAACAGTACGCAATGTCGATTCCAGAGTGCGCATCGATCGGTTTGAAGAAATGCTATCCCAGTTAGGAAATGCCACCCAACTTTAAAACAAAAACACGCAATTTCTACGATAAAATCGGGCTAAATAGGACCATTTTTCCTACAGGGCATTTTTGTCAAATTTGTCAGGTTCGCCACCACCCAAAATAATTTGCACGTCGTGGCTACGTGAAAAACTACATAATTTTTATCCAATTGATTTTCACGTAGCTTCTACGAATAAGATATGTGAACACACCCTAATAGGAATTTGTGCCTCATGAAGTTCACTTACACTTTACGTGAATTTTTAATGAACTCAACGTAATGCGGTATTGAATATTATTATTTTTTTCTGATCGAATCTAAACGAAATAGGAATAAATTTGAATTGGTAATTACATCAAAATAACTAGCTGTTTGGTTCGATTTCATTTTTTCTTTTTATTCTTGTTATTATAGATAATGCTGCTATAATTAAAAACAAAACCTTCCGAATTTTACCTAAGCCGGATCTTTTGATTGATTAAGCCAACTGCTTCCATGTATTCCCGGCGAGCTCTGGGAAGGAAATAAATTGGTCGGCCATAATTTTTGGTTGCTTGTAATCCGGAATTCCTTCGCTTTTCTATTGTCTGGTTTTCCTCATCCTTGTCTGTTTTCTTTTGTTTTTGTTTACCTGGAGAATAAACCGTAATTAATGAAAAAATCATCAAATTAATTATCACTTTTTATTTCTAATTTCACGGGAAACGGGAACATCTAAAAAAAACTATACTAACCTTCACTGATCCCACTGAGATCCATTCCGGAAACCGAATAGCGATTTTTCTTCTAAATTGGATGGGCCAAGCAGGCGCTTTATCCTCCAGAAGCGGTAGTTTCTGGAATTCAAATTTTAATTGCAATTACAAAAAATTAAAGGAACTTTGGTATCACTTACTTACGTGGTTTTCGAGTTTTCCCCTTTCTGGCCGCTTCATGCGTCGAGAGGTGACTCTGTTGCTAATCAGTTCTTCCTGTTGTGGCATTTTAATTTGTTTCTGTTTTTTCCACGCGAAAACTATTGCGCGAAATTTGGTTACTGCACTGCTGTTTGAGGACTGTTGATTTTCTTATAAGAATTTCAGTCTTCATACCAAAACACGCTCAAGAAAAATTGATTTCAAAACATTTTAACCGTTCTCTTAGATTTTACGTGAAATTCCCGAATAAGTTAGGTGGAATCGAAGATGTTACTACACTCGCACGTAAAATCGATCGGATGCTAAGAAAGCATAGTTTACGTGAAAAATCCCGTAGAAACAATTTCTAAATTATTTTGGGTGACCTGCCGTCGGTATTGCGAACCTGCAAAATCTGACAACAAAAAATTAGACAGAAAATGGTTGAAGTTTTGTTCTAAGTGTCATGTCAGTGTGGTCAGTGCTATTACTTTAACGGCTTAGGCTTTAAGGAGCCAAACACATTTTGTTTGTTTACAATTTTGTGCTTAAATCTAGTTCATCACTTTTCATTAGAATAGCAAACAGATAGGGAAATATGAAAATGAAAAGAAGATCGAAGATCAATAGCTTTTAAGAAAAAGTATATTTCGAACATGTAGTCCAAGTCTATCACGGCCAGCACATCTCTCACTGGAACATAGGGTGGTTTTCCTCGGGCCCGAAGGGAGTCTATGAAATTCGTTCTGGCGACAAGATGGACCTCACACGACCAAACAATATGCTCGATGTCATGGTAACTTGGCAGCAACCACACAAATTGCTGCCAGCAATGTCAAAACGATAGAGTACCGCGTCTAAGGAATAATGATTGGACATGAGACGGGAAAATATACGAATAAAACCCCCACTCAGGTCCAATCTATTAAACCAGGGTTTCAGGCTTACCTTTGGGATAATCGATGGAGCCACCGACCCAACTCATCCTCGTCCCATTTGCGCTGCCAGTTGACAAGAATATTGCATTTAGGCGGCATCCATAAATTACGTAACGCAAAAAATGCACTTTTTTGACCCCCTCCCCCCATATGTCACAAATCGTAACGCTTCGACGTACCCCCCTATGAAAATTACGTAACGCTGACAATAACCCCCCCCCCCATCTTCTCATGTTTTAAAATACTGATTTTAAAAGTAAAAAAAAGATATTAACCTAAATTTTTTTAACGTTCTTAAAAACGGAATTTATATCTATCCAAATCGCTTCTTAGTACTCATTGATGATAACTCTCTGATAAAATAAATTATTTGTCTTATTACTAGTTGCTCTGTGCGTGTTAACTGATGATCTACCTTGTTTTTTTTCCAGGAGCTTAACTTGTTATGCAAAAAATACTCCACTTAGTAATATTCGTGGGAATAACCAAAATTGCATTTTTTTAAATCAATAGAGAAAATATAGTAAAAATTCCGTTTTAAGATTGGATTGAGTTCTTGGAGGTAAATGTACCTAATATATGGCTTTCCAACGGTTGTTTCACGGATTTCCAACGCATATTTTATGGAGTCTATCTCAGAATTTTTAAAGAGGAAAGGTTATAAACCATTTTCAATCTTGTTGAAGCTTCAAATTTTAAGCTGATTTTGGTTTGCTATTATTCTGCAAAAATTGCATGACATCTAAAAAGCTGCAATTAAACTAAAATTTTTAAGGAAAAAATCGTTACGTAACGATGAGCATACCTCCCCCCTCCCCTATGTCACAATTCGTAACGCTCGAGCTTACTTCCTCCCCCCCTAGGAGCATTACGTAATTTATGGATGCCCATTTGGTTTTGAATCATAAATTGAAATTGCAGCCTCCCTGAGCTCATATTGCTTAATTTTACACATTTTGTCCGTGAATCTAATGTACATTTCACACTTTTTCTTATTTTCATCGCTTTTGCATAATGTGTGAAACGCTCACATTTCGTTCCCTTAAGCGGTGTTTCACACATTTAATGTGTTGGTCTACTTATTTCCATAATGTGTGAAAATTCACACACTAATGTGTGGAATGTTTTGTCAGTGTGATGAAAGCATGAAAGCTTAAATGTATAAAGCGGGCCATAGACCACACAACATTTGCACAAATGCGATGAATTTCTGAAGCTGTGAACACGATTTGCATCGTGTATGGCACAAAAAAAAACGACAGAGAGCAAAAAAAATAAACGTGCGCAATTTTCGGGAATGCATCTGACATTCCGCGAGCCGAATACACGCAGCGCAGATAACCCCAGGCGGGTAGGACGAACGGCCAGAAACGAGGCCACCAAGCGACGGAAAATCTGGTGAGTCCAGTGAAAAGTGCTTTGACGCACGAATCTGACAAATTTATTTTTGTGTTCTCCTCGCGTCCGCATCTCAAACGATTGTGGCACACAAAAAAGCCAACAGAGAAATCGGAAAAAACAACGTGCTGTCGGAAGAACCCCTTAAACGAGGGTAAGATCTGATAAACTCTAAAAAAAAGCACATCCTAACGGCAAATGCTTCAAGAGCTCTTCATTTCTGTTTATTTCTTCCCTTTTCTCTTCGGTTTCGACTGTTGGGTGGCAACGGAGCGGAAAACCCCGACGACACCGCAAACGAGGAGGAACCAGATCTGCCATCTGCGGGAATCGTCGTCGGAATCGCCCGGCCACGCGGGAAGTCTCTTCACGAAGCCATTAGTGGCAGAAACGGGACAAATTTGTATCACCCGGATTCTGCGTGTTCGAGAGAAGTTTTACCGACTGACCAGAAGCAGAATCGTCTGGAGTATCTCCATCACCAAAAGTGTCCAGCAGCAATCGGAAGTCGTTATCAGTCGAATCACGATCGACTCAGGCCGGACCGTGGAAATTATTTGGTTCGCGGAAAATCGGAGTTATTTATAGGTGTGTGAGCAGCTAATGTTGACGGACAGGACATCTGGGGCGGATTCCGAAAACTCGTAGCAGTTCAGGCAGCAACAGCCACCGGTAAGCCACGGGGATATGTTAGCCGGTTCCTGAAAGCGCATTGTCTGGTGGCGAGCGTTATGGTTGGTTCAAAGATGACAACAATTTTGTCCGACGCACAGGAGTATTCCGTGGCAGCGAGCCATCCACCGAGTTCGACAAAATGTAGTTGGAACGTAAGTCGTAAGTGATGATTTGGGGCCAACAATAAAATGATTTGCCAAAACAATGTTATTAAATGAACATTAAAATTTAATGTTTTTCGTGATATCATTCGGAAATCACAAAAGAATTCCGAATGATGGCTAAATTTGAAATGGCTAAATTTAGTGAGCTAGCCGGAGCCTAAGAGGAAGAAACAACTCTCTTCTTCTTTACAAGGCCCAACACCGATTGTACAACAATTTGAATTGTGATGTGTTCGCCTAGATTTCAACTTCCAGCCACGACATTATTCGCATGGACCGAGATGGTCAAAGAGGGGGTGGTGTTCTTTTGGGGATTAAGAAAAGACACTCTTTCTACCGTATTCCATCACAATCATCTCCTGATGGTTACTGATAATCGCTTCGTTACCTTCAAAATTTACAATCGTTACCGACGCAACCACAGTAACGACACTGTTAAGCATTGACTCGCGAACGAATCAAAACATGCTACAGCAGAGCGCCGTCTCAGTGAACTATGTACAATGATTTTTCATCGTATAATCTGATTGATGGCTTGATTGTATTTTCGGGTCAGAACCAAACAATCATAATTATGTTGCTGTAGACGCTTAATATAACTGATAAATCTAAATATTTTTCTCCGTGAGGGCTGATATGCAACCATATGTCTTGCGCGCTTATTAACTTAGCCCCAAGTACACGCTCTCCTATTTAAGGGGGCGCAGCAGTTGCATAGAAGATGCTCTGCAGTTACTTTTTCGAACCCGCAGAACCGACAGTCATCGTTTTGAATAATGTTTATCCGTTTGAGATGTTGTTTTGTTGGACGATGTCCACTCAAGAAACCTGTGTAAGTACTTAACTCGTGTTTACTTAGGTTCAACATGTTTTTGGAGAGTCTTGCGCTTGGTTCAATGAATCTTTTCGCCTGAGCTGCTTCCTCTGCTGTTCTCCAATTGGAGACAATAGTGGTGCTTTCCCAGTTCTTGAGTTCTATATTAAAGGCACTCCTCGATACACCGCAGAAACGTTCAGGTCCAATTAACAGCCCTGAGATCCTTCCCTAGCTAGCTTCTTCGTTCCCTAGGATACCGCAGTGACCTGGAACCCAGAATAAAAATACTCTGTTCCGTATGGCCAGGTTTCTTTGTGCAACAATACACTCCCATACTAGCTGCCGTTGAAAAAATGGTTCCTCGTTTATCGCTGCGTTTCCTAATTCGAAGTGTAACTATGAATCCGCAAAGCTGACGAATTAGCTGAAAAAGGTAGAAGCGGTCCGAAAATGTCAACTGAGACTGACATCATCACATGGATAAGATCGGAGATAAGGCCTAAATGGGAAGAAGATTGGCTAGGTAACCGGCAACTTTTCTTGAGAAGAATCAAATCTACATACCACTTACTTGAAACAGGTTTAGCACCACTGACTCTCAGTGTGTGCTGCACGGCTAACTATTACCCAAAACACAAACACTCAAAACCCAAATCGGTAGCAATTACAATTATTTACTAATACGACATTTTAAAAACCTACGCTAGCTTAACATTATTACTCACGGGCCCGTTCCCTACCATAGTTCACAAACTTTACATCCCAAACGCACAACAGTCATATCACAGCTATCGGACGACACAGGTTTATCACAGCTGATGATCACGGGAATATCTGGCAACACTGGCTGGTCGCTCGGCTCCACGGGCACGCACCACTGCCCGGAGCACCTCCGTAGACTGCTTCTGGCTGGATCCAAATCGTTGGAATCTCACGGCGTCGGGAATTCCGTTCTCAAAAAACGAGACTCGAAAAAGCCAGAAGTGGCACAAAAACGAGTCCCGAAAAAAGAGAATTCAGTTCTCCAAAAACGACCCCGATTGGGGTCGTCTTTCCTGCGTAATTTATTGTTCCGACCGTCTGTCGCGGAGGCCGTTGGCCTTCGAACTGGGCTCCTTTTGTGTTGTTTGCTGTTGCGGATACTTTCTTTCCGTCCTCTATTTCTTTCGCTCCAATTGTTCCGGTCGCTGCGACTATCTTCGTTTCTGTTGCGCTCGCTTTTCTACACCAGAATCTCGTCTTCGCAATCGGCGCCGTTCCCCTTGGCAATCTTTGGCAATGTAGCTCCTTAAGCTCGTTCCTACTGGCTACGGCTCTGCGATGCGAACGGATTACAGGCCACTTTTTGCTGGTGAAAGAATTGCGCAAATGCAATCGCGAACACAACCGCTAAGAACGTTTGGACGATGCTGTTTTGTTTTCGCTTTCCTTTGTTTACCTTTTTTGTACCGCGTGTGCGTTTGACGTTTACACTCTAAACTCTAAACACTCAATTTTTGGTAGGTTTTTGACTCACTCATTACACGCTCAAAACAAAATAGCTAGACAAACTTAATTATAATGCTACATACTTTACGCTGGAAAGACAGAAATATCCCCCTGGAACAACGTGCTCTGACTAGACTTCGAATTGGACACACCATTTTCAGTTTTGGGAAAATTAACCTAAAAAACGACCATGCGTGTCGATCGGCTGCCCGTTTTTTGTACCGAGAAATTTGAGGTTAATTGTTCCGTCTCATCTGTATTGTACACAATCATCAAGTGTGCGTAAGAAAATGTCAAACAGAACTCTATAGAGTTGTTTTTGACATTTCTCACGCACATTAACTGGCATCCCACTGACGTGTACGTACGAGCAAGGTTCTTAGATACACTAGGTTCTCCGACTTTCACAGTAAGTAGGCGAGGAGTGAGCGGGGCTCTCAATGAGTTTGTTTATTTTTTGCTCAGCTTTTCTTTGGTTTGTTGGTAAACAAACTTCATGAGTTCCGCATAGTTGCATAGCCTACACAGCCAAAATGGCTGAATCGGGAATTCGTTATTCGGGAACACCTCCTGAATATATACCCACCTTGCGTACGAGAACTGGACAATTTTTATTTTTTGCTCAACAAAATAAACAAATGTGCATTATTTTCACTTATTGTTCGTTGGTTATCAAGAACTTTAACTTTTTTCACTAAATTTCAGAGATTTTTGAGTTTCGCCTTTTTATGTTGTCGATTTCAGTTACGCCTGCAAGTTTCGCCCAATTGATCGGCCGTTTTTGTTTTGGTTTTGAAGTTCCGCCCTTTAATCCTACACGCAAAAACTAATTAGGCCGTTTTGTCACACACAGACTTGTAAACCATCGACATTTTCTCTGACAGTCGCACAGCCTGCTTTTATCAGTATCATTGTTCGTGCCATCAAACGAATGCGACCGAAAATTTGCCGAACAGTCGACTACCATCAAACGAAACGACATTCATTCTTCTTTGTGTGATTGTCGAACGAAATTTCGTGTCTTGGTACACGAGAGGGATAATTTGATGGTCAAACGACCATAATTCCCGACAGTTTACGACATCGCCTATCTCTTTCACGCAGCAGAACTTACAGACTCAATAAGCAAATGCAATCTTTTTTCTATTCACTCCCTCCTGTTGAAAAAAAATCCGCCACTCTGCAGCGCCGGCTGATGTTTGGATGTGTTGGTCGAACAATGTGGAATGATAATCGCGATTATCTACGCAAGAGGGATGATAGTCAAACGACTAACTACACCAAAGATCAAAATTTAATTTGACATTTTTTTGCTCTCCGATCAAACGATTGCGCTCTCCACGATTGTCACGAACGATGTGTGGCGGTTGTCTCCGGAAAAATTCAAACGATGGTGACCACTTACAAGCCTGGTCACACATGATCAATTGAGTTAACTCAGTTACGCCTATTGGCCCTACACGAATAGAAAATTTTAACCCCATTTTGAATCGAGTATTTCCCGACTTGTCAACCGAAAAGCTGATTTCTCATGTTAACATATTTTCGGCACCTGGTGGTAGGGTAAAAATAACAACAACAACAATGGCCGGATAGTAACGAAACTAAATTGGTGGTGCAATAGTAATGGTTATGCAAAATTCTTAATTTTTTAAACTACCTAAAATCAATAATTGTAGACATGAAATACTTTAAAGGTAATGTTGATGTTATGTAATGTTGATTTGAAAAAAAAATCATTTGAAGAAATAATCGAACAGTGCTAATCTTCCAAGTTGAAAATGGCGACCAGTAGGTGTTTACATTTTTCAAAACAAAAAGCTACCCTACCACCATCTGTCTCAGGAAATGTTCTATAGAGTATTTCCTGAGACAGATTGTGGTAGGGTAGCTTTTTGTTTTTGTTTTGAAAAATGTAAACACCAACTGGTCGCCATTTTGATCTTTGATGATAAGCACTGTTCAATGCTTTCCTTCAAAAACTTCTTTAATTAAAAGCATCAAAAAACCTTCATCTCTCAACTTGTTATGAATTTACAAATCATTAAACAAAGAATTTATATGCTCCTCACCAGGATGCGCTTGCAAAACCACTACAATTGCATTGTCAATTTCATATCGTTACTATCTGGTCATTGAACATACGTAATGTTGTTGTTATGTTTACCCTACCACACTGAACGAAATTGGGCTATAAAGAATATCGGAAATTCTAATGCTTTTGCACTACTAGAAAATCCAATACTTTTTACCAGTACTAGAAAGAATTTATTCTATTGAAATGGTTGAAGGATTGATTTCATTGGAAATTCCGATAAATGCAGTAGTGTGGCTAGCGTGGCTAGTTGATATGATTTATTATTTTTACAGATGAAATGAAACGGTATCGTGGGATCCAATGAAACATACTAATGTTTATTTTGCTAAAAATTTGTTTTGCTCTATTTTACTTACTTTCCTTCAATTTAATTTTTTTAATTAATATATACACCGCATCCTCCATATCATGCACTTTTGGATGTTCTCCGTACTTTCAATACTGCTGGTGTTTCTTCCTGTGTTGTATTGCTCATTGCCGTGAGGTGGTATCCATAAAATATGGTTAATGGACATTTGTTCTGGAATGTATTTTAACACTATTACTTTTCCTTCAAAATAATTGAACTATATAAACTTACCGACGAAATATGTACACCCTTCCGTATTGCAACGTCAAAAAAAGTCCTCTCATCAAGCTGGATGTTCTGATTGAGCC